>NC_092877.1:86116364-86273864 GCF_028372415.1 Notamacropus eugenii | reverse complement strand
AGATTTTTTTGCTTTATATTGCATTAGCAAAACAAGGAAAATAAATATCTTCTAAAATTATATAAACACCTACAATACACTCTGATTAAAGTTTAGGCAAATGGTCAAATTAATTATTTAAAACTTTACTAAAATAATTTATTTGTGGGGAAAGAGGAAACTTCATTAGTTTCAATGATAAGATTTTTTGGGGTGAGGCAAAAGTTTGCTTTGTGGTAGTTTTATTTGTATATGATTTGAATGATTCTCCATTAAAGGACAATTTTTATTTTTTTGTTAATGTTTGACAATGATAACACTACTATAGTTCTATGTTAAAATATCTGCTATTTATATTAATAACAATATATCTTTTACCTGAATGACCTCTAATTAACCAATGTAACTATTTAAATTACATTTGAGAATGAATAAGCCTGCATAAAATAATTGAGAGCAACTGAATCATGTCAAAAAAAAAAATCCAGGCATTAAAAAAAGTTTGCCTTATTTATTCATGATTCTTCAAACTCATTACTCATTCTCTACTTACTCTTATTTTAGCAGGAATTTTAACAAACTGAAACAGCTGCACCTTTGGTGGTAAGATTGCTTGGTCAAAGGACAGCAGGGGAAAAACAGCTATAGTTCAGGCCTTGACAGGGAGGACAAGGGAGTAGATGGAAAATTCATTCTGAGTGAACAGCAGGAATTTTTTTGGGAAAAAAAAAATCATGGTTATCTTTGACCATTTACTTTAATCATTCATTTTCCTCATCTTGCACCTGGCTGTTTTGAGAGTTCTTTAAATTTTCTCTTATGCCCCAGAAAGCTCATTATTATAAAGTCTTATCACCTTGCATGACCCCCATCAGTCTTAGTGCTCCACCTTATCATTACCTTCTGTACCTTTGGTTGGAGTGTTGAGCCATGAATTCCAAATCCAAATCCAAGGTGGGAGCTCAGCCCAGAACATATCCTTCTGTCCTATTTAAGAATTTGTCACTTCTTTGATTTTTCTGCCATGCCCCTGCCTTTAGTACCTTCCCTGGCCAGCCTCCTTCCCTCTCCTGAGCCTTTGAGCTTGCTTTTGTGTGTTTTCTTCTTCCATTAGATCGTAAACTCCTTGAGAGCAAGGACTCTTTTTGTCTTTATATCCTCACCATTTATCTTAGTTTCTGGCACATAGTAGGCATCTAGTAAATGTCTATTGAGAGACCGATTCATGCATTTCACAAACATTTTAAAATGCTTACTATTTGCAGCATACAAAGATATATAGGCATATTGGAGTGGGTTGGACAAGAAAGATACCCAAGGCTGGGGCATGGTGGAAAATTCAGAGCTCCCACCTTAAATAGAGAATTTAGAATTCATGCTTGTATTCTAAGGAACTGTTATTGTTTTTTGTATTTTTTTAATGGGATCTCAATGGAAATTTGGCTTTTCTTAGCATCACCTACTGCCATTTGAAGAATCTGTCATTTTCAGTTTTGCTTCTTACGTGCTTAAGTGTTCTAACAGCTTGGTAGAGAAATATTTAATTATTTTCAGGTAGTTGCATATTAGATTTCTCTACTCTAGTACTTCACATTTAGGATACAATACCATTAGAAATTTAACTTTAGAGCATACTACACTTACTCTCACTTTTCTTTTCAAGAGAAATTTGCTAAACATTTCATCTCTACCATGCAACAAGCATTTTTGTTACTATCCATTGTTTTTTTTTTTTTACTCCATTTGTCCAATAAACGATATTCTCTTTTGAAATGAAGGACTTAAAGCTGATAGACTTGGATGGAGGTAGAGCATTGTTGTGGTGATGCCACCACTGTTCTGTTTGGTAAGATATGTAAGAATTGTTAAATATTTTTTAATGACTGTAAAAGTGCCATGTTATATAATTACACAGAATACTAAATGCCATAGCTGCTTAATAAATCTTAAATTTAGAGATACTGTACACTCATTGGACACATTCTCAAAAGAACTTGACACACTTGATTTTATTTTCTATTTCCCATTCATCACCATTGTATCATAAAATCAGATGTAGTTTCAGAACAAATATTGAAGCATTTTTATAAATCATAACATAGACTAAAAATATAGTCAGTTACTACTAACAAATAATATTTGTTAGATTATTACTCATTATAGCAGTAGGTAGAATAATCTAAAAGTCTTCTTGAACTTCTATCAATTGTATTAAATCATGAATTATTTCTTCCTCAATACTGGGAAGATAAAAAAGACTGTAAGTTTAAATTTAAAAATATAAACCTCCAGCCTATAAAAAGACATATCATCTTACATCAGAATAAATGCATTTCACTTCCTTCATTATGTTAATATTTCAAAACAAATATAACTAGATGATCAAAGAATTTTAATATCCAACTTGTGCTTTTCATCTAAAATTAACCTTATGGGGGTTTGTTTTGTTTCTTTTTACATCTGATTTTTATCTTCTCCAAGATCCAGAAAGGTGATAATTAAAATACTAACAAACATTAATACTGGCTCCTGCTCAGCTAACACAGATGGGTAGCAATTGTAGAAACACTTTTGGAAAGAGATTCATTTAGAATTTAAAGTTAAACACATGGTACAGATGTAAAGAATGAATGTCCCTTACAATTTTTAAGATGAAATGCTGATTTGACAGGTGCCTGAGCATTCAATTAAAAATGGAACTTTAAATTATGTTCATTAATCAACAGACTTAAACCAGAGGAGATAATCCCAGATTGTGGATTTAAACCTAAAAAGCTTTAACAAAGACAGAGTAACATTCAGAAGGTCATTCTATAAACCCAAAACTGTGTCACTAAGAGAATAGACACGCATATGGAATCATTACTAGACTGAAGAGATCTGTTCATTACACTAAAAAAACCTTATTTAATCCAAAAGAGATAATTTGTAGAGTAGAACTGAAGTAAGCATCCTCACAAAAATATAATAGAACTTTAATCAGAACATAATCAAATGTATTACAGTGTTACTTGAGAAGAAATGAGATTATTCACTACCGCTAAGTGGGAAAGAAAAGTTTTAAGAAAATAGACTTGTTTATCTATTATCAGGAAAATGTGAAACCAAGCAAATAAATCTATATGCACTCCTTATAAAGTAAACCAATATAAAACAAGGACATGTTCTTGTAACAGCAATTAGATGTCAATATATTGTTTAATTGCATATTTTAATGAATTATAACTCAAACAATCTTAGTCCACTTATGATAAGATGATACTAAACTCTGAAGAATAGATTACATTAATTATGGTAGTCAATATTTCTTCCATCACATGATCAAAATTAATTGAACAATATTATATTTATTTGTAAAAGTCAGTTTTCTTTAATTTGGTTTATTAATGCAGGGTCATAAATGAAAGCAGAATCTATAATGAATTATTAAGTTAGAATTATATCTACATAATTATATGCAGATCAGTCCCTCATTGGCAAACTACGCCACTGTCAAAAGACATGAATCAAGACATTGAAATCTTGAGGGCTGCCCCTGGGGGAAAGCTTTAGTTAGTCTTTTTTGACTTGAAGGTTTTCAAGTTTAAGCTTAGTAATAACTGTCCTTTAAAGAACCAGGAAGTTAATGTATTTGAGGGACCATAACTGTGTATATTGGTTCCCCCTGGTACTGTGGCAGGTGTGTGTAAAGAGAGAAAGACTATGAGCCAGGCACCAAACATACTAAGAAAATGAGAATGTCTTGAAGGTAAGTAAAAGACCATTGCCAGAATTTGATTGGGCGGGAGAAAAAAAATAGTGAACCTAAAAAGAAGAGAAATTATTGAGTGATAGAGGTAGGTGGTGAGCTTGAAAGTAGCAAGAGAGAGTAAGGAATATTCAATTCTTCACCTTAACTGGTGAATTGTAGGGAATGACTGAAACTTCCACTAGTGCTGGAAGGGATGACTAGCAGGTTTTGTTATCAAGATGAAACAGTATTTAGTGAAAACCAGAAGATGGAAGAAATAGAAAAGGAAAACATTTACAATCAAAGCAAATTTATTGCTTATGGAGCAATCATTTCAGGCATCATGGTGGCTTGGGGTGGTATTTTTGTGGGGGATGGAGTTTTAAGAGGTCAGGGATAAGGAAACAAACAGAAGGTGATGAAGAATGGTATTTGAATAATGATAACCTGGGATTAATGGAATGGAGAAGGTATGACCATGTGGGGATTTCTTAAACATTGGCAAATAAATTCAGATTAGTTATCACCACCATCAGGGGTTCAGTTTCAGGTTAGTATCCTCTTGAAGCAGTAAGAAGCAAGTCTAGGATAATAACATATCAAGGAATGCTGTTTTTTCGCTTCCTCTACAAGTAGGAAGAGGACAACCAAGAAAACTGGCTACACATGTCCCTGCGAAGAGAAAGACACAACACAGGAGCCAGATCATTTGATCCTCAAGTACCTTGAATTCTTTCTCTTTCTAAAAGCAGTAGCAACTCAATAAATAAAATAAATTATAAAGGATTGCATTTGTCCCTTAGAGAATTGGAAGCATATTAGAAAAGGAAAAGGAAAGGAGATTCTTGACTATGTCTCATTTTTCTTGAATCCTTTACTGAGTAAAATACAGCTTATGTTATGATTAATGAGTTGTTAATCTGTGTATTTGCAGAGGACCTAAAAACACTCTCCCTTCATCATAATACCAGATTATTGACTTCCCTATATGCTACCTGTTTAGGGTCAGAAGAGAAATGTTAACCAGAATGACCAAATTATTTCCTCGGTACATGAATTAGACTACAGAAATTACAGGTTAAAGTCGTAATCTAGTATTAAAGATTTAAAGATCTAGGTTTATATTAATTACTCTTGGGAGAGTAGTTGTGAAGTATATAAATGTTCCATAATAATGATTCTAGTTAGAGACACACGTACGTTAAACACAAACAAGTAAAACAACAAAAGGAAGTAAAACGTTGGCTAATAATGGGTTACAGTTGGAATCATAGCCTTCCTCTGGGAAAGGTCATTATAACTTGTGTAATTCTGAGAGCTACTCAAAGCCCTCATTCTGGGAACAAAGGAACATAGGGAAATGCACATGTCTAGGTCAACCCTGAAAGTCTATGAGTATGATTAGTTCAGTAAAATACAGTATATAACAAATAATTGATCTTGTTCAGAAATAGGCACCATTAAACTCTAGCTACATAGAAACATATTGAACACACCGACTTAGATATTTTACATATATATATACTACAGTTCTATACCCTTTCCTTAATGCCCGGCCACAAGGAAAATATACTTATGTAGCCTACATTCTTATAACTGGTAGAAAATCATAATCCAGGTAAATATATATCCACACTGTCTTAAAACAACAACAATAAAAAACATATTCCATCTGTTCTACTTACCAGAAATAGGCTCACTTACTTCCTGAAACCATAATGCTAGAAATAAAACTTATTTCAGAAATCCTTAATGTTGTCATTTTGGCTACTATTTCATGCATTTTCCAAACTAACTCTCAAAGAACAGATATACATACATACATACATATATATATATATATATATATATATATATATATATATATATATATATATATATACTCTCTTTCAGAATCTACAGTTAAGACATTTCCAGTTTAGAAGGAAGAAAAGAAATAAGCATTTATAAAATACCTTTTGTGTACCAGGTATTGTTCTAAATCTTTGACAAATATGTAATTTGATCCTTACAAAACCATAAAGTAATGCAACATAAGTACCATTATTACCACCATATTACACTTGAAGAATCTGATGTCAAGTGACTCAAGAGAGTCTCACCACTAAGGTCTGCAGCAAGAATTGAACTAAGGACTCCTGACTCCAGGACAAACTGAGTCAATTCCATGCTGATTTGAAACTTTCATGGAAGAATCTAGTTAAATGATATTGAAGTGATTATTAATCATTTTGTTCATAAATCATATCTCATTCTTTGAGAATATTGATTTATGTGAAACAGTAATTGAATACCTGACCATTTTACATGTAACAGAATTATTTTGCCTTTAAAATTTCTTCTATATTTCATTCTGATATTTTTGTCAGAATCATTTCAATTTGTGAAATATAAAAGCTTAACTTTTTTTGTTTGATGCAGGTCCATATCATTATTCTGCTAAAAGGAAATTGAAATTTTATGGAGACATATAAGAAAAAGAAATTGTTTTTCCTTGTCAAATGATCTGCAATTTTGTTTGTTCATAGTTATGTTCCATAAGTATTGTCAAGCTTTTTTTTTTTGTACTGCATTTGTTATTTACAATATATGACATTTTTTCTTAACTAAAACTTCCCTTTCTAGACGAGATGTTTTGCTCAAGTGATATATCCTTTTTCTTCCCCTGATAACAGTTAATCACTTGAGAGCACATGGACACACACACCATACATCCATCTTGAAGCAAAGTCTATGTCCCCAAGGAAGTACAGAATATGTCCTTTCAAAAGTATAGGGTTTTATTTTTACCTTTAGAAGTGATTCATCATGCTGTAGAACTAGCTCGTATAAAAAGAGAGCAAAAAGAGGACATGAAATCAGAAACCATCATTTAGATGAACACATATACATAGTAAAAGATCATGTCAATCAAAGGTCGTTTCTTCCCAAGAGTTACTGTTCAGCTATCCTATTCATTTGGAAAGTTATTTGCATTTATTTTATTTTTAATAGTATTTTATTTTTCTCAATTACATGTCAAGACAATATTTAGCATTCATGCTTACGAGTTCCAAATTATTCTCTTTGCCTCTTTCCTATCCTTTCTTCTAAAAGCGTGAGTAATTTGATATAGGTTATAAATGTGCTGTCATTTAAAACATATTTCAATATTAGTCAAAATTGTAAAAGAAGAAATAGATTAAGGGGAACACATGCACAAAAGAATAAAGTAAAAAATGTATTCTTTGTTCTGCATTCAGACTCCATAAAAACATTGTATTTTTCTTCATGAATCCTTTTTACTTGTCTTAGATCAATGTATTGCTGAGAAGAACTAAGTCATTCATAGTTGATCATCACACAATGTTGCTGATGATAGGTGCAATATTTTCTTGATTCATTTCACTGTGCGTCAGTTCATACAAGTGTTTCCAAGTTGTTTTGAAATCTGCCTGGTTATCATTTCTTACTACACAATAGTATTCAATTGCATTCACTGCTTGTTCAGTCATTCCCCAATTGATGAGTAGCCCCTCAGTTTCCAATATTTTGCCACCACAGAAAGGACTGCTATAAAAATTTTTTTCACATATAGATCTTTTCCTCTTTTTATGATCCCTTGAGATACAGAACTTATAATATTATTACTGGATCAAAAGGTATGCACAGTTTCATTGCCCTTTGGGCATAGTTGCAAATTGTTCTCCAGAATGGTTGGATCAATTCACAACTCCATCAACAATGCATCAGTGTCCCAATTTTCACACATCTTCTCTAACATTTATCATTTTCTTTCTTTTTTGTCATATTAGTTGATCTGATAGATATGAGACAGCACCTCAGATTTGCTTTAATTGGCATTTCTCTAATCAAAAGTAATTTAGAAATCTTCTTCAGATGCCTATAGATACCTTTGATTTCTTCATCTGAAAACTACCTGTTCATATCATTTGAGTATTTATCAACTGGGGAAGGACTTGTATTCTTATAAATTTGATTCAGCTCTCTACGTATTTGAGAAATGAAGCCTTTATCAGAGACACTTACTGTAAAGATTTTTTCCCAGCTTTCTGCTTTTATTCTAATCTTCATTACATTGGTTTTCTTTGTTCAAAAACTTTTTAATGTAATAGGATCAAAATTATCTATTTCACATTTAATGATGCTCTCTATCTCTTATTTGATCATGTAGCTATAACTCAATTTTTTCTTTAAAAATTTGGAGGCTATACCACTTAGTGCATATATGTTTAGTATTGATATAATTTCCTTGCCAATGGTACCTTTTACCAAGATGTTTCTTTTCTTATAAGTTTTAATTAATATATTGTTGCATTTGTTCACCTGAAATCAGGATTGGGACCCCTGCTCCTTTTTTTTTTAACTTTAGGTGAAGCATGATGGATTCTGCTCCAGCCTCTTGTCTTTATTTTGTGTCTCTCTGCTTCAAGTCTGTTTCTTGTAAATAATGTCCTGTAGTATTCTGGTTTTTGAGCCATTCTGCTATCCTCTTCCATTTTATAGGAGAGTTCATCGCATTTAGATTCACAGTTATGCATACTAATTGCATATTTACCTCTATCTTAATTTCCCCTTGTTTGTCCTCTTTCTCCTTTCATCTTTTCCCTCCTGCTAAGTGTTTTATTTCTGTCTCCCAATCTGCTCTCCCTTATGTCAGTCTGCCTGCCCTTAATCTCCTCCCTTCCTACTTTCCTGTTGGGTATGAAAGATTTCTGTATTCAAATGATTGTGTATATTATTCCTTCTGTGAGCCAATACTGATAAGAGTGAGATTCAAGTAATCTCCATCACCCATGCTTCCATCTTTCTCTCCACTATAATAGGTTCTCTGTGCCTCTTTTACCTCCTTCCTTCTCCACCTAGTGTACTCCTCTTTTTCATTCTTTAATTATTTTTATGTTATTCCCTCAACTTCACCTTGTACTTGCACCCTCTCTCTATGTATATTCCTTCTACCTGTACTACTTGTGGTACATTTTTTTTTAATTACAAATATCATCTACCCATATAGAGTTATAAACAGTTCAGCTCCACTGAATCCTTTATGTTTTCTCTTCCCTTTTCCCCCTTTATTATTCTTCTCTTGGGTATTGATATTGGAAATTCATTTTTTTGTTCAATTCTGGTCTCTTTCCTAAATTTTGAAATCATTCCATTTCATTGAATGACCTTTTCATCCCTTTACATTATTGTGCTTATTTTCACCAGGGGGGTGATTCTTGGTTGTAGTCCTAACTGCTTTACCTTCTGGAATATTATGTTCCATGGCCTCTAAATCCTTAATGTTGTGACTATGTGACATGAAATCCTGATTATATGGCTCCCCAATATTTGAATTGTTTCTTTCTGATCACTTTCAGGATTTTTTCTTGAACTGATAGTTCTGAATTTGGCTATAATGTTCCTCAAACTTTTTATCTGAGGATCTCTTTCCTGAGGTGATTGGTGGATTCTTTCAATACCTATTTTGCCTTCTGGTTCTAGGATATCAGGGCAGTTTTCTCTGATAATTTCTTTAAAGATACTGGCCAGTACCTCCTTTTGATTCTGGCTTTCAGGTAGTCTTATGATTCTAACTTTGTCTCTCCTGAATCTATTTTTGAGGTAAGCTGTTTTACCCATATGGTACTTTATGTTTCCTTCTATTTCTTCATTCTTTTAAATTTCTTTTATTTTTGTTGTCTCATAGAGTCATTAGCATCCATTTTTCCAATTCTTACTTTTAAGGAGTTGTTTTCTGCTGGGGATGGAAGCTCAATTCCATGTGGACAGTCTCGGGAGGGTAAAGGTGGGAACTTCTCAATCTTAGAGTTCTCACGAGACCCCCCCAGGAAACGACTGGGAATCGAGGTGAACCGAGCTATCTCGTGGATTTCCGCCTCTTCCCGTGAGAAACGTGATGGGAGAGAGCCCTCCCTGCCCTCGAGATTGTCCCGGATCTGGGCACACTATTGTTATATAACAGCACGGTATTCAGATGCAAACTATGCGGCTGGAGAACTTAAGTAAGATCAGGAAAGCCTGAAAGCTCTCTTGGGCGGAGGGGCGCGGAGCGGACAGGACACAAGGCTCTGCTTTTCCTCTTTCTTCTCTCCCCTCCCCCTCTCTCCCCACTTATACTTCTACTTCCAATCTCTTATTGTAAGATCTTTGCCTCCTTGGGAGATTCTTCGCTCCCTCCTAAGGAAGAATTCCCCTGCACTTGTAACTAGACCCTGAAATAAAGCTCAACCCTTGTTTGACTCTGGAACATCTTTTCTCTCATATGAGCATCCGGTTTGGCCAACCGAAGACCTCCGATAGAGGTAAGGGAAGACTCGGGTAGCCCACAGGCCTCTAGGCCTGGCAGTTGGCGCCCCGAACAGAGGACTGGGAGTGCAGATATCCTGGGTGCTTTGGGAACACCCGGAAGGGGCTGTGAAAGATGCGAGTCCCAAATCCTAGATTCGGAAGGAGAGAAAGAGTGAGAGTAGCTTCCCTCACCCATGGGAAAAGGGCAGGGATGGGGAATCAATTGCCAGTAATAAAGCCAGAGGAACAGGAGGTCTGGGCTGAGATACTTTACAAGGAATGCAGGGAGGCGGGGGTCACTATAGAGTTAAACGACCTCCGAGAATTTTGTAAAAGGATTTGGAAAGTTTCTCCTTGGCTCAAGCAGACAGGAATATCAAGAGAAAGATGGGGAGCAGTCGGAGAACAAATGACCGCTTATGAGCAACTATGCCCCGGGGAGCTGGAGGATTTAGATTTCCTGATATTCGGTGTGATTAAATTAGAAGGGCCGGAGAGACCAGGGCGGGATTGGAACGAGAGTGGAAGTGGAGAGAGGGGAGGGGAGAACCCTGGCGAGCAGAAAGTTAAGGAGTGTAGAGAAAAAATAGGTTTGGAGCTCCATCTAGCGGATGGGAAAGGCGAGGCAGGGGAGAATGTACCGTGTCTTCCCTCTGCGCCTCCTTATAGCACGCTCCATACTGGAGCGGATAGGACCTGCCTTAGCGGTCGCTCAGTACACCAGCACTGGAAGCTTAAAGAAAGCCAGAGACCAGTGTGGGGAATAGGAGGGTGCCAAAATACCTTAGAGACAATGCACCCAGTAAAGTGGGAGGAAGAGGGTCGCGAAGGGACCGTATGGCCGTTGGTGATTCCAGGACTTAGTTTTAACATCTGGGGCAAAGATATCATGAGCCACCTGGGGATGAAGCTATCAAATTTTTAGTAAGGGCCATTGCTGTTGCACTGGAGTCCCCACCCTTGAATTGGAAGTCAGACACCCCGATTTGGGTGGAGCAATGGCCCCTGACTCCAGAAAAACTCCAGGCACTACAACTATTGGTTAAGGAGCAATTAGAAAAAGGAAATATAGAGCCATCACAGTCACCCTGGAATGCTCCTGTGTTTGTTATAAAGAAAAAATCAGGGAAATTCAGGTTCCTTACAAATGTTAATCAAGCATTTGTAAGCACCTGGCAGCAGCTATACCAAAATAAACAGCCACTATGCATTCTTATCAATTTCACCTTAAAGGCGATTCTCGCTAAACAAAAAAGGGGGAGATTAAGAGATTGCCTAATACAATCAGAGCTTGATACAGCTGTCTCAAAAAACTCACATACTACTCCAGCTATGAGACATTTTGTGACTATTCCAAGACAACCCCGCAAGGAAAGTAATACCCAGGCTGGAAATAAGGACACATGGGCCATGGTAAAGGATATGGCCTCAGGGAAATGGAAAGGTCCGTGTAAGATACTAATATGGGGTCCAGGTATGTTTGTGTCTCCACAGGAAAAGGGAATGCGTGGATTCCCATTAGAAGGATCCGTAGGTGTAAACCGATGTCGGAGACAGCGGAGACGCAGGAGGCGGAGACCCTGAAGAGCCTGGAGACCCCGGAGAAGGATCATGCACCACCTGAGTCTGTTGCTGACAGCCTTAACCCTGCTGCCCAGAGAGGAAGCAGCACTCATCCCAACATTGCTGACCACTCCATCTAGGCATCTCTTTCCAGCGGCTGAAGGAGGACTTTGATATCACAAACCCAGGACATTGGGGGGGGGAAGGGGTGACCAACTTTTCGGGAGATGACCAACTTTTCGCCTGAATACCACAGGCTTGGCCATTCAGGCTTGGCTGTTGAGATCCATTTGCATGACTGAGGGGGCGGTGATGTGTAAGGCGCCAGCACTAGCTGCTTCTCTTAGAATATGCTTTGGAATTAGTGATTGCCCTTTCTCTTGCTGTAACTCAGCCATTTAGCTTCATCTTTGTTTTGTCTGATGCCTCTCTTTGTCAGTTGTGCTAGCTGCAGATTTCTGTGTAAATGAAGTCTTGTTGTGGGGTACTCATATGCTAAAGGCCTTCCTAATCCACTCAGCCTCCAGCCACTATTTGCTCTAGAGCCATGTGCGCACCGCGCAAAACAATAAGGGGGAGATTCTGGGGATGGAAGCTCAATTCCATGTGGACAGTCTCGGGCGGGTAAAGGTGGGAACTTCTAAATCTTAAAGTTCTCACGAGACCCCCTAGGAAACGACTGGGAATCGAGGTGAACCGAGCTATCTCGTGGATTTCCGCCTCTTCCCGTGAGAAACATGATGGGAGAGAGCTCTCCCCGCCCTCGAGATTGTCCCGGATCTGGGCACACCTAACAGCACGGTATTCAGATGCAAACTATGCAGCTGGAGAACTTAAGTAGGATCAGGAAAGCCTGAAAGTTCTCTTGGGCGGAGGGGCGCGGAGCGGACAGGACACAAGGCTCTGCTTTTCCTCTTTCTTCTCTCCCCTCCCCCTCTCTCCCCACTTATACTTCTACTTCCAATCTCTTATTGTAAGATCTTTGCCTCCTTGGGAGATTCTTCGCTCCCTCCTAAGGAAGAATTCCCCTGCACTTGTAACTAGACCCTGAAATAAAGCTCAACCCTTGTTTGACTCTGGAACATCTTTTCTCTCATATGAGCATCCGGTTTGGCCAACCGAAGACCTCCGATAGAGGTAAGGGAAGACTCGGGTAGCCCACAGGCCTCTAGGCCTGGCAGTTTTCATTAGTTACCTTTTGCATTTCCTTTTCTATTTGGCCAATTTTACTTTTTTAAGGAATATGTTTTCTTCAGTGTATTTTTATATCTCCTTTTCCATTTGGCCAATTCTATTTTTTAAGCAATTGTTTTCTTTTTTCCAAATTGTTAACTCTTTTTTCACACTTCTCTTTTATTACTCTCATCTTTCCCACTTTTTATTCTGCCTCTGTTATACGTATTTATGCTACTTTTTGATCTCTTCCATGAGCTCTTTCTGGGCTTGAGATCAGCTCCCATTTTCCTTTGGGGATTTCACTATAGGTGTGTTGACATTGTTGTCCTTTTCTGAGTTTGCTTCTTGAACTTACCTGTCAGTATAATAACTTTCTAGGGTCAGATTATGTTATTGTTGTTATTATCGTTTGTTCATCCTTTTTGGTTTTTTCTTTTCTTTTAAGTTTAAGCTTTGTTCCCATGGTGGAACAATCACTCTCTCAGGTTTCTTGTTTCAGGGCCTGCAGGCAACTGATGTTGCCCTGAGGCACATAGGACACCCTACTGACTGGTTCTATGCTGAAGGTGGGGGCATAACTGGCACTGCTGGAAGCTGTAGGGGTCTTATGGTTTCCCTGGTTCTGAGCCACAGTCCTAGCGGTGGTGTCTGATGTGTGCTGTCATCAGTGGAGTGTTTCCGACTTTCCCTGAGACTATAACTTGTAGGGGTATGTCTTTTGGAGGTTACCTGTTTCCATTTGTCCAATTTTCCTTTTAAATTCTTCTGTAATTTATTTTTTTCATATTTGTTTCAAATTATGGGCCAACTTTTCTTCTACTTCTCTAATGTGGCTTTAAAAATCCCTCTTGAACTCTTCCAAGAATGCTCTTTGGGCTTGAGACTAGTTCATATTACCTTCTAAAATTTCAGATTGTAGTACACTCTCAATGTTGACCTCATTGGTATTTGTGTTTTGATCCTTGTCCCCATAGAAAGATTCTATGGATTTTTTTCTTTTCTGGTTTACTTCTTGGTCATGAATATCACCCTTTTTCTGGCTTTTAAAGTAGTTCTCTGCTTCTGGGACACAGGGGTCTCTGCCCCACTGTTCTGGTGCTTAGAACTTGAGGTTTTGTGTATTGTGACCTCTGGTTCTTTCAGCTTAAAGCCAGAATGTTGAAGCTTAACTGTTGCTGAGCTGGCTGATGTGCCATAGCTGAGGCTAGGTGAAGTCTTTCTAAGTTTCCCTGGAGTTACCCTGGAGATAGTTGCTTTAAACGTGGTGGAGGTATGGTCTGGCCACAGATCTTTTCTCCTGGGCACAGGTAGGCTCAGTGGTTGGTGAACCCTGTTTTCAGTAGTATCTTTCTTATTCCCCTGGCTGTGCTGAGGCACACCTGGTATCTGCGTGTGGACAATTACGGGGCTCAGGATCTCCTCCTGGTGTGCCAATGTGGGGCTGTCTGGGTCAGCTCCAGTCCTGCACTGGTCCTCTTCAGTCCACAGCAAGAGGGATTCCCCCATCCCCTTTGCAATTCTCTAAGTCTCACGGACTAATACACTGTTTACCTCTTTGGCTGATTATATCATTTCAGGATTTTTCCTAGATAAATATTCTCTGAGTTTTCAAGGTCAAGAAGGGGAGGAGTAGAGCATTTACCAGTCACTCAACCATCTTAGCTCCCGGAGGAATAGGCATTCCTCTTTCCTACTTCATTGGCTACCTTCTAGTTGTATTAAAATGGAATTGTATGAACAAGGCTAGGGTGCTTTGACCTGCATTTGCATCTTTTAGGTAAAATGTTAGACTTTTAATAATTTAGGAAAACGAACAAGAAAAGGAAATCAACTTGAAACAAACATTTTTGACTTATCTTAGTCTTGGAGAACTGACCATGATATGTTATCTCCCTCCTGTCAGTAAAGAGGCTGGAATTCAAAATATATCATTCTTTGTCATGGATATCAGTGATTTTTGAATAACTTTTTTTTAAATAATCATGTCACATAATCAAGGTTAAATTCCATAGATAGAATAGATTGATGTTTCTATGAACTTCAGGGAATTTTTTTTAATTTCATAATAATTGTCCACAAAGTATTTAAAGTTTATATAACATTTTGAAAACAATCTAATGAAGTAAGTAGGTGTAGGTATTACTGTATTATCCCTATTTCATAGATGAGAAATCTCAGTCACTGAAATTTATCAAGCCCAGGATCACATAGCTAGTTATGCATTGGTTTGGGCTTGAACCCTACTCTTTAAATAAGGGGATCAATCTTCCATCCACTCTAATATGATACTTCTCATTATCAAAAATCTTAACTATCTAAATCACTTAAGTTGGCTTTATTGCTATCAGTTTCTTGGTCTAGGCATC
This sequence comes from Notamacropus eugenii, assembly GCF_028372415.1. Classification (NCBI taxonomy): domain Eukaryota; kingdom Metazoa; phylum Chordata; class Mammalia; order Diprotodontia; family Macropodidae; genus Notamacropus; species Notamacropus eugenii. The sequence continues at coordinate 86,258,756 of NC_092877.1, read as the reverse complement.
TTTATTTCCTCATTCAATACACTTTGAGAAAACTCCAACTTACAGTTAAACACCCCAAGGAACATTAGAAGTCCTTAGGAAGGTAGTTAGCTTTCACTTATGAAAATATACTATCCCCACAGTTAATCTTACAAACAGATTCATTGTCATTTTGTCCCTTCAGTGAAACTGAACCTCCAAATTTAAGAAATTGAATTCTGAACAAATAGGCAGGTTAATAAATTACGATCAAGGATTTCTAACTTAGATGACAAAACACAATAGATTAAAGTGTGTTTTTACATGTTTCTAAGCTTTAATCTTTATAAACATGCTTTTTAAGGCAATTTTCATGTATTACATTTTGAAGTCCAAATCTCACACAGGAAAAACATATGCTAAAATAGAAAAAGTTGTAAAATGGTTTTATTGTATTGTTTTCCCAATAAAACATTATTACTGCGTGTTTCAAAAGGAGTGAAAATTAGATAAAGAAACTTATTCTGGTTCTAAAGCTACATATGATTAAAAAATAAAAACAGAAAGCCTGAAACTAATGTTTGTAAATCCAGCTCTATAGCTTTATTCCTCACCAAGTTGAAACAGTTCCAGCCAAATCCTGTAACTTATCACAGTCTGGAATTATTCAACTCGGATTGCTGATCTTACCTTTAACATAAATAGGTTAAGGTATTGTAGGGATAGCTGGTGAATTTACATAACATCTATGCTTCAATGGTTAAGCATAAGACATAGGATATGAAGATCATCTGCTTTTATGCTAGTTTGGGCTGGTTTCAAATAGAATTTTAATGCCATTTTATCCTCTTTAATTCTATCCTGGGTATGTTTTTAAATGACTTTTTGGTAAGAATTGATTTCAAGAATTCATTTTGAATTGCTAATGAATTCCCCAGCTTTGTGTGGAAAGTGGAAGGAAATCTTCAATTAGGAACATAAATGTTAAAGACTCTAAAGACACACTACAGCTAGAAGTATGAATAAGTTATTCTTTTAATGGCAGATTATATGTGATATGTTTCATCACTTGTTAACCATGAACTGATGAGTTAAAAGCTTCATTCAAGTCAGATTTATGTCCAGCATTATGTTCTAACCAGGGCATGCCTTTATCCTACCATGAAAAAGAAAGTCTTTAAAAGACCATTCTTTAAGTAAAGGGAGGGGGAAAGCATTTAACTTTGCCACTCTTCAAAAGTGTAAAATCAGCATAATATGGCTGTTTTTAATTGCTAAAATATGGTGAAAAAAGGTTTTCTCCCATCTCACCTATATTGACCCCTCAAAAGCTTATACATATTATAAACTACATACTTCTGAAGCCATATACAATCATACTTGGTGGATTTTTGTTTGTTTGTTTTTGTAAAGTAACCCCAATCAATATAGGTATCAACCTCTGTTTAAAGAGACTGTGGTGCTAAATATATAAGGAAAATAATCAGATTATGGGACACTTGTACTGATAATTTAAAATATTTTAATGCTGAACTTAAATAAAAACACCATTAGCCTACTCAGTTGATAAAAAATAGGAAAATGTCCAAACAACTGGATAATTGTATTAGAAACCACTCTAGGACACAGGGTGAGCTGCTAGCACAGGTTTGTTGAGGTGCTTTTCTGAAGGAAAGACAACTTTAAATGGGTTAACAATCTTACTTTAATTAACAGAGAGATAAGTACGGATAAGTAGTCCAAGAAAGGATCCAATAGATAGGGATTCAACTGTCTTAATAATCTTAATATGTACTTTAACCTTTACATACATCACCAGACCATAAGAGCACCAACATCTGAGTAGTCAGAGGGCTTTTAACAAATGGCTATCCCAAGGCCAATCCAGGAAATCAAAAGATTTTCTCATAAGTGAGACCCCAAAACAAAATGCCAACCTCCCAGAATATAAAATAATATTTCAGCCCCTGATTGGGTCAGGGCAAGAAGGCACGAAAGACTCAGCTCGGCTGTGAATTTTGAGGGTTCAGAGGGGATTAATCCTTCAGATGTTTACAATTTAGCCTGAGCCTGGGAAAAAGAATTAAAAAAAAAAAAGAAAAAAACAGAAAAATAAAAATTCCACCTTGCTTGCTCTTACAGCAATTGGTATCTTTGCTGTTCTCATATTAATTCTGACTCAGCATGTGAGCAGTTGGGAAAGAAAAATAATGTTGGGAGAAAGGCATCAAGCAAAGACATGTGAAAAGTAAAAGAAGAAGAAGAAGAAGAAGAAGAAGAAGAAGAAGAAGAAGAAGAAGAAATGTAGAGAAAGCAAGGTAAACTATATTTTACAAACATGAGTCATGGCCTAAACCACGCATGCATTCACACCCCCAAAAAATGAGCATACTGCCAATGCAGCTGCAAAAAGTTTGAGTCAGCAGAGCTTCATGAGTTGCCAAAAATCTTCTGGTGTTGGTAGTGGCTGCAGAAAGATGTATAAAATGGGAAATAGTTGGAGGTGGCTACTAGGAGCTGAAACTGTGTGTGTGATACTAGTTGAAAGGGATCAAAGAAATGATGTGAAATGGGCCCTGCATAATCTCTGCCTCACTGAAATGAGTTCATTTTCTGGGTTATATGGTGATAAAATAGGGGAAAATGGTAGAAGGAAATAGGAAGTCTGTAGGAATGATAATGAATATTGCCTATTTCCTTAGAGAAGTGCTAAGCTGTTAGTCTTTTTCATACTAGGCATGCCTTGAAATAAATTTTCTTTGCTCATTATAAACCTGAGAAAGTATTCTGTGTTCAAAAGTCTTGAAAGCAATGAGTTATTTATGAAAGTAGAGTCTAAAAACTTTATTGAAAGCTAAAATGCTGCAGATTTTGAGGTGTGTGCATATTTTCTTGAGAAAGTTAAAATTCTTTTGAATATGCCACAATGTGCCAAAATGACAGTGAGTGACAGGTTACAGATGTGTACCATTAAGGTTTTCTGTTTATTTTCTCGGAGAAGAGAAAAATTAAGGGGTACTGATAATGCCTTTTAAGTGCAAGAAAGTCTATTATATGAAAGTAATAAAAGGAGGAAGGGTAGAAAGAAAGGAAGGAATGAAGGAAGGAAGGAATGAATGAATGAAGGAAGGAAGGAAGGAAGAAAGGAGGAAGGAAGGAAGGAAGGAAGGAAGGAAGGAAGGAAGGAAGGAAGGAAGGAAGGAAAGAAAGAAAGAAAGAAAGAAAGAAAGAAAGAAAGAAAGAAAGAAAGAAAGAAAGAAAGAAAGAAAGAAAGAAAGAAAGAAAGAAAGAAAGAAAGGAAGAAAGAAAGAAAGAAAGAAAGAAAGAAAGAAAGAAAGAGAGAAAAGAAGGGAGGGAGGGAGGAAAGGAGAGAGGGAGATAGAGAGAGAAAGAAAGACAAAGAGAAAGAAAGTGTGAAATAAAGAAAGGAGGGAAAAATAAAGGAAAGGGAAAGAAAGAATTTGTGTTTACTGTGCACCAGAGACTTGGCTAAGTGCATTACAATAATCATCTCATTTGATTCTCACAACAATCCTGTGAGGTAAAATATCACCATTCTAAGTTTGAGGAAATTGAGGCAGACAGAAATTAAGAGGCTTGTCTATGGTTTCTGGTAAAGGGTGGCATGAAGAACAAATGAGAGAGAGAAAGAGACAGAGAGAGACAGAGAAAGAGAGAGAGACAAAGATACATAGAGATACGGAGATGGAGATATTTAGCCTTCATATTTGGGAGGTATGTTTGGGGGTGGACTTCTTACCAGTTTCAATTTTCCAAAAATGTATCAAGCTGCTTTGGTAGAGAGTGATTCACCCACGGATGAAAGACTTCAAGTGATAGATATAAACTTATTTTGCAAGATATAGTCAAGATCATTTCTGTTTTCATATGCATTTCATAGACGAGTTAAGATGTTCCTTCCTGTCCCAAGATCCTATGATTCAAAGGGATAGAGCCAGAATGGTGAGTTTCAGGAAGAAGTATACCAACCTTCTCTCTAAAACTTTTCCAAACATTCTTAGAAAATGCAGTAGACCAAATATTACTTGGGAAATCCAAGAAATTTTAAATTATACTGAATCATTGATGATTTAGCCAGCAGCAATTGGAGTTGCTATCACCCACAGGCTGTGTCCAAGATCCTAGACTCATTCTAGGGTACTATGACCTGGTACAGGGTACAGGAAGAGATGCAAACTGGCAACTTTATTGCCCACCATTCAGTTCAGCTTTACAGATTCAGGGTAGACTGACAAAGAAAACTGTGAGGGGATTCTAAGGTAAGACGTGAACACCGACTTTATGCTATATACTGAGAAAAGTGAGCTCAAAAGTGAGCAACAGCCCTGTGGCTTACATCTGATTCCTGCTCATAGCCCAGTTTGAAGCCTGCTAAGAAATAATCAAGGCAGGAATATCAGACCAAAAAAAAAAAAAAAAAAAAGCCTGCAGTCCTGACACTCTGAACCAGCAGAGCTTTCAGGATGATTGAGAGTAACAGAGTTCCACACCAGTCTTCAATTGATCAAACCAAAATCTACGTCAGAAACCTGAAGAAATGAAACCAGGGCACAGTGATCGTACCACTATGGTACATCAGAAACTTGCAGGTCCCCAGGCTGAACTCCCCTGAGAGCCTGGGAGAATTCAACATTCAGTCTAAGAAAGAGGCAAGAGGAATAATCTAGATCTTTCCTGCAAATGTTCACAGCACCTAGCCATAACAGAAAATGAAAGTCAGAAAAGAGTCTAAAAGAATAAGCCAACAACAACAACAACAACAACAACAAAGAATCACAGGATAAAGTGATGTCATGATGATAGCAATGCCTGACACAAAAAGAAAGCATAAAACATTTGGAAGCAAAGCTTCAAAGGAGAAAACAGTTTGTGCAGGCATTCAACTAAAATTCCTGGAAGGGATGAAGCCAAATTTGTTGTTATTGTTGTTGCTTAAGAGTCAAAATGTTTATATTATTGAAATGAGTGATAAAGGAAACAAATGGAAAAGAAAGTAAAGTTATGGAAGAGAGTTTTAGAAAAAGAATTAATAGACTGGCAAAAGATATACAAAAGTTTATTTAAGCAAGAAACTGCCTGAAAATTAGAATAGACCAAGTAGAATCCAATGGCTCAATGTTACAAAAATCAACATGAAAAAGATAGAGAAATGAAAAAAATAAGGAAATTATGAAATATTTCTGGGTATAAATGACTGCCTTTGAAAATAACTAAAGGAGAAAAATGAAGGACCATTGAATTTACTGAACATCATAACCCAAAACAAGCCTAGATATGTCCATACATCACACAAAAGAAAATTTCTCACATTTCTTAGAATTATAGGACAAAGTGGAAAAAGAAAAGATTCACCAGTTACTTCCTAAAAGAGACAACAAAGTGCAAACTCTCAGGAACGTTATAAGTAAAATCCATAGCTTCAAGTCAAAGAAAAAAAGGTATTTGCAAGCAAGTGGTATTACTTAGAAAGAAAGAATTCAAGCATCAAAGAGCCAAATCTGGAATCACACAATTAGAAGCCACAACTTCAAAGTAGCAGAGAGACAAGAAAATACTATTCCAAAAGGCAACAGAAAGCATAGAGCCAAGAATTTCATATTAACAAAACTGAATATAACCATAATGTGGGGGATGGGATGGAGGTAAGGAGGAGTACCTACAATGCAATAGATGCCATACAAGCATTTCATATGAAAAGACCAGACCTGTATAGGAATGGTGGCATTCAAATACAGTAGTTGAGAAGCATAAATACGTTGAACCCAAATGAACAATGATAAAGGACTAGACAAAGATCAACTGCTTATGTTCTAATATAGCGAGATAGCACATCTTTCTCCTAGGTTTTAATCATCATATGGAATCATAAAGGGAATCTATTTATATAGGATGCCTGAACATCATTCTATTACATCTTGATAATCCTGAAAGAAGAAGAAAAAGGGATGAGAAGAGGAATTACCAAGGAAGAGGGAAAGAAAGGAATGTTAGATATTGTTATTTCAGAGTGTTCAAATAAAAGCTTACATAAAGAAGGGGAAAGCAACTTATATAAACCATATTCTCATCTGAATGAATTGAAGGAGGAAAGGACACACACACAATTTGGTACAAAAAGAAATTTCACTCAACAAGGAAATAGGAAGGAAAGGGGAGAAGGAGGAATTACAGAGAGGCTAAATTAAGGGAGTGACCAAGCACAATACATTATACAAATCTGATGAAACATCACTGTGCTGTAACATGATAAACAGTATGGTTTGAGAAAAACCTGGGGCAACTTCTATGAACTGAGGCAGAATCAAGTGAACACAAGTAGGATATAAATTTATGCAATGAAAATACTGGGAAGACAAAGTATTTTGATCAAGCACAATTCTAGAGTACTAGCAAAGTACAGAACAAGAGTATAGAATTAGGCATATATACATATATATGTGTGTGTATATATATATATGTATATATGTATATGTATGTGTGTATATATGCATATATATGTGTATATATATGCATATATGTGTGTATATATACGCATATATTTACATACATACATTTTTATAAAATCTCACTCCTTGTGTTTGTGTGTGTACACACATCTCTTTTCAGTTTTGCTTGTGTGAGCATTCGTTATGATTGATGATATATGTTTATAGAAGTGCTTTAGTCTTTATTTTATTTGCAATATTAAAAAGTGGAAATGGGAAAGAGGGCCAATTTTTGCTGATTAAGAAAGATAAATAAAATTTTTAAAAATACTCTATTCAAAGATTGTTAGAGATCAAGAGATATTATGGGTTTTTTTGAAACCTAGAAATTTTATGGAGTATGGCTCAGATATCTTATTCATCACCATCTCCATTTTTGGACAAAAACTTTTAATCTCTCTTCAAAATTATTTATTTTCTGCAGAAAACTTTGAATAATTATATTATGCTGGAAATTTATGATGCTACCATTTATTATAGAATGGAATACAGAATGAGGTGGTTTATCTGGCACTGTGGCCAAGAGGATTTACTTTCTGATGGCACAGAAGCTTCAGGTAGTCCCAAAGCATGAATGTTGAGCCTATCACTTTGGAAAGGAATCAGTATCCTTAGATATTCTACAAATGACATTTACAGTAAGACATATTACATTTTCAAAAGGAAAATATCAAATAAATACATCATTGAAAATGATCATATTAAATATAAATTCTTTATACATATTGTAGTATTTCATAATATAGTGGAGGCAGGAGAGAGGATCAAATAGGTAAAAAAAAAAATTAAAAAAAGCAAAAATCCCCAGAATGGTGAATTGTGAAAGCATAAATCAAATGATGAAGAAAGAAGAAAGCTATCTAAAGACACCAATATTGGAAGTACAATGAACTCCTTGACGAACTCATATTTTAAAGCCATGTTTAAAAGTCAGGAAAAAAAAAAGAATAGTTTATATGGAATAAATAATAAAATAAGGCATGGAAGTCTAAAGACCACTAGAACTTAGAATGAACTGAGACTAGAAAGGCATTGTAAGGGGAAAAAGTTTGGATTTTTTAGAGCTGTGTCAGGGAAAAAAGGAAATTGAAAGAGAAAAATGACTATTGTTTAGAGGTAAATGATAGATGGAGAGAAAAAGCATAACTGAACAAATTTCATTTGACTGCTGCTTTCTTTTACAAGAAAAAAAACCCAAAACTTTAGGATTTAAAGGACAATATATCAGTGGGTAATATGCAGATAAAACTCCAAACAAGAAAGAGGATAGTAAAAGAATGCTCAGATTTATTTTATGCATTGAAGTCACTTGGCAAAATTTATTATGAAGTCACTCTCAAGTAAAATTTTTTAAATGGTGAAAAATAAGAAAAGTACTGCAGAATTGCTGAATTTGTTTACATGTTAAATAATTAACTGGACTTTTTATTAACTTAATATTAACTTTATACCTTGAAGTTCAAAAAAATGGAAGAGTGAAATTTAAAATCCATAGACTAAAGTTATTTACCTGGGAGCTTGCTATTCTAGCATATTATTAAATAAGTAACTTGTGAATATCTTGAAAAGAAAGTTGTCATCTCTGAAAGCTGCATGGTCTATCAAGTTATGTCAGAATAACATTTTTTTTTTCTGACAGTTACAGGAGAATGTTATAGGTATCATTTACTTGTATTTCAGCAAATCTCTTGGGAAACTGTAAAATGGTTTAACTGTGAACAAGATGGAGAGATGTGTGCTAAATGATCTTATAATTTTGTAGATTGAGAACTACTCAGGTGGTTGAATCTAACAAGTAGTTATTAATGGGATAATGTCAACTTGACAGGAGGAAATATGAGTTTGTCCATGTGTTTGTGCAATATAATTTTTATCATTTATTGGAAGTTACAAACATCTTATAAATATTGAGATAGCTAGAAAGCATAGAAATATAAGAAGGGAGGAAAAGGGAATAAGGAGAAAGATGAAGTGGAAGATAAGAGGGAGTTTCTTTTCTATATAGGTAACAAAGCATACAGTCCTAAGTACATTATTAGACCAAATATCATAAAGACATGAATTCAAAACCTACATGTGCAACTCACTGGTTATCACGTGACTCAGAGCAAGATACAGCTTCTCTGAGATTATTTTTTATAAGCAAAATATCCAATTCCCAACCTTTTGTGTGCTGGGGAATTAGATTTTTAGTATTTAGCATGCTTTATAAAGATATGTTATATTAAATTTGAGGGTGAGGAGGCAGATAATACAAATTTTCTGGGTTATGCAAATTATTTTATTATTAAAAATTCAGTTATCTTTATATTCATTATTATTTAGGGTTAGGGTTAGGGTTTAGGGTTAGGGTTAGGGTTACCCTAAATAAAATTCATCAAATATTTTATCACATCTACCATGTCATAATGTGATATATGTAAAGAGACAAAAAACAAAAGCCATTTCTGTTACAAAGGATCCTATATTCCATTAGAGAATAAAAGACATACACAAGCCAGTAAAGATATATTATATAGAGATAATTCACATTAAAAAGACTTAAGGACCAAAGGAATTCTATACAATTTTAAGAAGAAAAATATCCTATGAAATGAATGGGGGAGGTATCAGGAAAAAACTTCCTACTAGAGGGAGTACTTCAACTTGACTTTGAATTAAGATGGGATTGTTATGCTAGAGATTTAAGGAAGAAATGAATTCTAGGAAATGGGTAGAGAGAGGACAGTGTGGAAAATTCATGGAGGTGAGAGATGAAATATCAGGTAAAGTGATTCACTAACAGGAATTATATAGAAACTTGTTTTATAATTAAAATTTGAGATTGAACAGAATGTAGTAGGTTAGTAAGTAAAATAAAGAATACACATATTCACAAACACACATACACATATACATGTAGGATACATATGTATTTTTTAAAGTAATTTTTTGTAGTGATTATAGTTTCTGAGAAAATTATATGGAAGGTGAATAATTCAATGAATCCCTAACAAAGAATTGTATTACAAAGTACTCCTGATTGAGAGAGTTGGATCTCCCATATGTGAGACAATAGACCGTAAGGTAGATGGACTGGGGGAAGAAAAGTAGTTCCTTTAACCCATTTAATATGGCTGGACCCTTTGAAAGAATGAAGAATGCATCACCATGTGAACAGGACTTCCATTTTTCCACTAAAGACAATGGCATAAAAATAAATTTATAATTGCAAATTCTCTCCAAGTCTGGGTTCATTTGCAACTCCAGGACAGTCTATAGAAGGTAGAGACACTGAATATAGTATTTTCAGCCCCTCTAAAGAATTTCTGGACTTCAAAATATTTTTAAAATATTGCATATTAATAACCACCTTCATTCATAAGTACTGACACAAGTAATATGCCATGAAATTAAAATCACGTATACTTGAAAAATATGCAACATCATATCTGTCATTCAATGAAAGGGTAAAACCGAAGAAATCCTTCCAACAATACCAAAATTATTAAAATTCCCAGGATGGTGTGTGTGTGTGTGTGTGTGTGTGTATGTGTGTGTGTGTGTGTGTGTGTGTGAGAGAGAGAGAGAGAGAGAGAGAGAGAGAGAGACAGACAGACAGACAGACAGAGAGACAGAAAGAGAGAGAGAAGGAAGAGAAGAAGAAGGAAAAGTTGAAGAAAACACTAGGAGAATATGGCTGCCAAATTTGCCAAACCAGATGAAATGGGTATGGAAGGGAAACTTTTTAAGACTTACGAATTAGAAACTTTTTTTAAAACAGTAATGCTTTGTTTCTTAAATATTACAATGTATACTATGATATTTCAAGCATAAAAGGGAAAAGAATGGATGGGTATTTTATATCTAAAATGGTTTAAATGCAGAACTGAATAGAATATATAGAGAAGGAAAAAGTTTTCTAGATTGTGTTATCTATTGCAATATTTCCTCTTGATAATTTTATGGCTAAAAAGTCTACAATATCTGCCTATTAAATTTGAATATATTCCCAGACATATGCAAAGAGGTTATTTTTAACAGCATATTTGTAAAAGCTAGAACTTTATAAACATATTTAAAAGGAGTTTAAAACATAACCCCTGAGCCTCTGAATATGTGTCACCTGGCACATAAAATGAGTACTTCACACATCGTTTTTTAATGTTCTGTAAGTAAGGGTACATTTACATTTTTAAGGCTCACACTTCCCTCTGTTGTTCTTTTTTGTGATATTTCTTTTTTAGGTGTTGATGGTTTTAAACCAACTGTTTCTCATAAGTGTGAAAAAAAATTACTGGATTTGGGGCTGAATTTAGGGTAGTGTCCATGGCAGGAAACAAGTTAGCTCATTTATTCTTTACAATAATACAGTCTTGTTCAGACTTTTTGTTAGGAGCAGAGTGACTCAGGAAGGGTGGGGAGAAAGTTAGAATAGGCGAGGAAAGCCATTGATTGTATAATCGTACAAAGAGGTTTTCATGACATGAAGAGGGCCAAGTTATCTTATGCCTTATAGCAACTACTGAAGAAGTATGGAAAATATGTATTTATTTCCCACCCCCAATATACTGAAATGGACAATTTTACGTGAATATGGTTAATAATATTAAAAATACATAAAACAGTAAAGGAGTGGAAAACATTAGGAAACTTTAAATGAGAAGTGGCTTAAATTCCTACAGGTCATGGTTCTAGCCAAAGTTGGAGAGTGCCAACCTTACTTTTGTTGTTCATTACATCTCTCCCTCTCTTTCATTTTTCTTTTCATTGCTCTATGGTCTGAAAAGATTTCTAAGAAAGGTCAGGAAAAAAAAATCAAAGGTTGGCCTTTTTCCCCCATTTAAGATAATAGTAAAATACCCAAATCCCTTCTCTGAGGTCCTCTGTCCCTCCAATTTCTCTATGCTACTCTCCACACTGACTCTTTCAAATCTTTCCTTCCTGGCTCAGATTCCCCATTGGTCCATCTCCCCCCATTCCCTCAGCTGAAAACATTACCTCATATTTTACCAAAAATAATTGAGGGCATTTTCTATGAATTCCATCTTCTTCTCTCTTCCTCATCTTCCATCTCTCAGATGTCTTCTAAAACTTTCTCCTCTTTTATTTCTGTCTCACATGATGAAACAACCTTACTTTTTACCAAAGTTAATCCCTCTACTTGTTCAAATGATCCCATTGCATTCTTTTTCCTCCAATATATAATTCATTGTGTCAGTCCTACTTTCGCTTATTTTCAATTTCTTTTTGTATGCTGGTTCATTTCATCCTACCTACAAATATGCCCATACCATCTTTATCCTGAAAAAACCTTGACTTAATCCTTCCATAGCCTATAACTATTACCCTATATCTCTTTTGTGCTATGTAGCTATGCTTCTTGAAAAGGTCTCTACAATAGATGCCTCCTCTGTCTGTTCACTTATTTTCAACCCCCTACTGCATACAAAAATGTCCATGTGTCCAACGTACTCAAAAAACTCTTACTTGATCCTTCTATCCCTACTATCATCCCATCTCTCATTTGCCCATTAGAGCTAAATTCCTTGAGAAGACTGTCTGCATTGGGTGCATCCATTTTCTCTCCTTTCACTAATTTCTTAGCTCTTTATAATCTGGATTCTCATCTTATCATTACACCAAAACTGTTCTCCCCGTAATAAATAATGATCTCCTAATTACCAACTCCTTTTCTCAGTCTTCAATCATGTTGACTTCTCTTCAGCCTTTGACTCTCTTGATTACTCTCCTCTCTCTAGGTTTTCAGAAGAGCTCAAAACTTTTAGGAAATTTTTTATTATAATGGATCTAAATCTGTCTGTTTCTTAACTTATTCCACTGAAATGACTAGTTTTAACCTGTGGTGTCAAAAGGAATGCTAATAACATTCTGCCCATGTAATACTCTTTAAGCAGTTAAATCTACTATCACATGCCTACTAAGTCTTCCTTTCTATAAGCTCAGTGTCTCAAATGAGCCATGTGCAAGAATAACCTCCACAAACATTCAGGCTTCCCTATTTTGGCTGTATTTCAAACATTTTAACATATAGTAACCCCACACTTTAGGTATATTCTGACCAGGGATGAAAACAAAAGACATTGTGGTTCTATTAAGGTGGTTTAAAATTGTATTAACTTTGTGACAGTCATAACACAAAAATTTTGCATTTAAACTTGCAGTCCATAAACATTGCTTAGATTTTTAAGAAGGTAATAGGGTAGAACAGGGAAGTCTTCTAGACTTTAAGAGCAGCACTCTATCCATTGAACTACCTAGCTGCCCTTGTTAATTGTATGCTTCTATGATTTGGAAAGCCTTTCACATTCATTGTCTGTTCTGGTCTTCACAAAATCTCTGTGCTATCTGCAGCTCCCATTTTTGAAATGAGGGAACTGAGACTCATAGAAGTGAAGGGACTTCTTAAAATCATTGAGTACCTGACATAAATTTTGAACCCAAGTTTTCTTGACAAGAGTAATTTGATGTTGTTTGTTTGTTGTTTTTTTCCTTCATTCTTGAAGAAAACCAATGACCTCAGGGGGGTGATACTTGACTTGTAAGTAAAGTGAATTTAAAGTCATCAGCTTCACTCTCTTCTCCAGAGTCATTGGAGTCTAGTGGTAAGACACAGGTCAAGACAGCTGGCTGTGGCTCTTGGTGCAATGGGAGATCTTGGACTCTTTAAGCTTAGGTATTTCCCAGGTCTCAGTCCATCTGAACCAATGTCTATTCAGTAATTAAAGGTAAGCAAGAACTGGGGCAAAAATGGCCTAGATTGCTTTCATAAAAAAATCAATCTGGAAGGGTAATTCAACCCTTGAAGTTTCTGGGAAGAAAAGAAATAATTTCTGTTTACACTTCTGAACTATCAGAACTCAAACAAATCACAAGAACAGCTAGATAACAGAATGCTGCATCTGAAAAAAAGAAGACTCATCTTCCTAAGTTCACATCTGGCCTCAGATACTTACTGGCTAGTATGACCCTGAAGTCATTTAGCCTGTTTACCTCAATTTCCTCATCTGTAAAATGAGGTAGAAAAGGAAATGCAAACCACTCCTGTGTTTTTGCCAAAAAAATTCCAGATGGGGTCATAACTAAAACAACTGAATAACAATGACAAATAATACTTTTATTACTTTATCATTTTATAACTGAATTTCTTTTTAACAATATGCTGTTTGCATCATTAGGGATATTCATCATAGCAACCTTTCAGCTGCATTATTGCCCAACACACATTTCACCACCTTATCAACAAAATTGTCATGAGGGAATTTGTGAGGTTTTAATTGCTTTTTTCCATTTATCCCAATTGTTTTATTAAAAAAACAACACAAAATAGAACCACAAATTTTGTGATTAAAAACCAAAACAAAACGCCTTTTATTTATACCAGGAATGAAGGGCCGGTACAACATAAAAGAAATGATTAACATTGATTGTGTAAATAACAAAATCAATAAAAATTATGATTATCTCAATAGATGGAGAAATTTTTTTGAAAATATGCAATACTGAATTCTATTAAAACAATTGAACACATAGATATGAATTGATTTTTCCTTGCAATGATAAGAAACATCTACCTGAAACCATAAGTAACCATTATCTGTAATGGGGATAAGTGAGATGCCTCCTCAATATGATCAGGAGTGAAGCAATGATGTCCATTATCACCTCTATTTTTCAATATTGTACTAGAAATGCTAGCAATAGCAATAAGAGAAGAAAAATAAATCAAAGAATTTAGAGTTGGTTAGGAGGATATAAAACTATGTCTTTTACAAATGATATGATGGTATAGTTGGAAAATCCTAGAGATTCAATTTAAAAAATTAGTAGAAACAATAATGTTAGCAAGGTTACAGGACATAAAGTACACCTTTGTAATCGTTACCATTTCTACGTATTGCCAACAAAGCTCTGCAAAAAAGAGATAGTAAATTAAATATCATTTACAATAATAGTAGACAGATGCAAAGCTATGAAGGCAGAGTAAAGGCAGGGACTCTCCTGAGCTCCTCCCCAAACCCTTCCAAATACCTTTAAAAATGACTCTAAACAAATTCTAGAGCCACGCAACTCACAAAAAGATGGAGTGAAACAAATTCCTGGTCCAAGACAAGTTAGAACGTCAATAAAAAAGGTCTGTCCCACCTAGGTAAGAGTGGAGCACAGTCCAGCACAAGCCATGCCAGAACAGCCTTGGCCCCAGCAAACAAGGAATACTTTTTTCTAATTACATATAAAGAGCATTTTCGATATTCACTTCTATAAGATTTAGAGTACAATTTTTTCTTCCTTCTCCCCCCTACCCAAGATGGCATGCAGTCTGATAAAGGCTATACATGTACAATCATATTAAACATATCTCCAAATTAACCATGTTGCAAAAGAAGAATAAGAACAAAGGAAAAAAAAAACATGAGAAAGAAAAAAAAGATAAAATAATATGCTCCTATCTGCATTCAGACTCCCTAGTTCTTTCTCTGGATGTGGATAGCATTTTCCATCATGGGTCTTTTCAAATTGCCTTAGATTATTTATTGCCCAGGCAATAGTCACAACACTGGTGGTGACTATGAATAGGCCAGCATAATTCTCAATCACGAAATATAAAACACTCTATATAGAAGGCAGAAGAAAAACATTTATTAGACACCAGTAAACTAAATCCCAGAATCAGAAAGCAAAATCTGTCATGGTGACCAAGAAGTTAAAAAACATGATCACTGCAGGGAGCCAAGCCATCCCAAGCCTCCCCACACCCCTGCCAGGGACTTCTCACAAGTAAACACTCAGGAGCCTGAACCTAGCCATGCCTGTCTGCCTGTGTCCTTTCTCTCCTGACCAGGCCAACCATGCTCACTCACTTCCTCCCAGTTCTTCTCTACCCTTCCTGTTCCACTTATTCAGCCAGCTCCTCACACCACATGTGTTTTCAGCTTCCAGGTGATTTAAGCAGGTCACATGGGCCTGTTAATGAATGAGAAAGATCTTTCCATTTAAATTGTTATTACAAGTGATTGTATGTCTGAGAAGAGCTAAGTCTATCAAAGTTGGTCATAGCATAATGCTGCTATTACTATATACAGTGTTCTGCTGGTTCTGCTGATTTCACTCAGCTTCAGACCATGTAAGTCTTTCCAGGTTTTTCTGAAATCCACCTGCTCATCATTTCTTATGGAACAATAGTATTCCACTACATTCATTTACCACAAGTTGCTCAGCCATTCCCCAAATGATGGACATCCCCTCAATTTCCAATACTTTGACACCACAGAAAAAACTATTATAAATATTTTTGTACGGGTGGATCTGTATGAAAGGTGCATTGTAGCATACGTAGGGTGGATTTTAGTGCGTCTAAAGTGAATATTTCTTATTATTTCTCAGATTTCAGGTCCCCAGGATCCAGAGCTATAACAATCTCCTGTTCCCAGATACAGATATGAGTTCCCAAAGTTATGATTCGAAACATCTCCAACATACTTGTGAAGCATTATATAATGATAAATGATACAAACATCCATTGTGACTGTGTAGTGAGATTCAGGGATGAAGTGATGTCAACTTGTGAGGCTATTGTTGCCAATATGTCTTCTTTGTTGGCCTATAAAACAGGTGACCACTACACAGTGAATGGGAAACCCTTAGGGTGGAATGCACAAATATTGTGTGTGCCTCAATTGGCCCACACTAGTCTTGGAGGGGACCCTTAGGGTTGAATGCACAAGCTGGAATGCTGTTCGTGCCTTGATCAGCCTCCATCAAGGCTTAGGGGGAATCTGTGTTTGCCTCAACTGGCCCCCATTGAGACGAGGGAATTTAGGGGAAGCACAAGTTGTGCCTGTCTTGATTGACCCCATAGAGATGTAGGGGTAATTGACCCCCTTTCTCAAAGGCCCCCTGCAAGAAGAGGGGTAAGGGGATGCTTTAGGACTTTGTGCTCCCATTATCAGGAATCCTCTTGTGAGAAAACTAGATTAGAATAAAGTAAAATTATTAACATTTTCTTAACGTCTTTCCTGTTTGACCAAATCAAGAGTGAATCTGTTCTAGAAGCCATTCTGGATACTGTGTTTATATGTCTTACAGTGTCCTCTCCCCGTTTTTTTATGCTATTTTTGGAATACATGCCTAATAGTGGTATTGCTGGATAAAAGGATAGGCACAATTTTATAGCCCTTTGGCCATAGCTCCAAATTGCTCTAGAGAATGGTTGGATCAGTTCACAACTCCACCAATAATGTGTCAGTGTTGCAATTTCCCCACATCTTCTCCAACATTTCTCATTTTCCCATTTTGTCATAGCCATTCTGACAGGTGTGATGTGGTATCCCAGAGTTCTTTTAATTTGCATTTCTCTAATCAATAGTGATTTAGAGCTTTTTTTTTTATATGACTATAGACAGCTTTAGTTTCTTCATCTGAAAACTGCCTATATCCTTTGACTACTCTCAATTGGACAATGACTTGCAATAGTACAAATTTGACTCAGTTCTCTATATATCTGAGAAATGAGTTCTTTATCAGAGACACTGGGTGTAAAAAAATGTTTCCAAGATTTTTGTTTACCTTCTAATCTTGGTTGCATTGGCTTTTTTGTGCCAACTTTTTTTTTAAGTTAATGCAATAAAAATTATTCATTTTGCATTTCACAATGTTCTCTATCTCTTGTTTGGTCATAAATTCACCCCTTCTCTATAGATCTTACAGGTAAACTATCCCTTGCTCTCCTCACTTACTTATGGTATCACCCCTTATGTCTAAACCATGTACTCATTTCAACCTTATCTTGCTATATGGTGTAAGATATTGATATAAGCCTAGTTTCTGCCATTCTATTTTCCAGTTTTCCCAAAAGTTTTTGTGAATAATGAGTTCTTTTCCCAAAAGCTGGAATCTTTGTACTTATCAAACAGTACATTATTATAGTCATTGACTACTATTTCTTGTGTACCTAACCTCCTCCACTGATCCACCACTTTTTCTTAGTGAGAAACCAAACAATTTGATGACTGATGCTTTGTAATACAGTTCTATATCTGCTGCAGGTAAGTCACTTTCTCTTGCATTTCTTTTCATTAAATCCTTTGATATTCTTGACCTTTGTTTTGCAGATGAATTTTTTTTCTAGCTCTATAAAATAATTTTTGGTGTTTGGTATGACACTGAATAAGTAAATTAATTTAGGTAGAATTGTCATTTTATTGTATTAGCCCAGCCTACTCATGAGCAACTGATATTTTTTCCAGTCATTTAGATCTGACTTTATTTATGTGAGAAATGTTTTTTAATTGTGTTCGTATAGTTTCTCATGATAAGTTGTAATTTCTCAGCTAATATTTCAGGTAAACTTACTGTATAATTATTCATTAGGCAAATTGGTGTATAATTTTCTTTCTCTGTTTGGCTCTTACTGGTTTAGCTATGAGCAACATATTGGTGTCTATCTCCACTCTCAAATTTTCTAATATGCATAAAAATGATTCCCTTTGTTTATACTAAATAGGCAGCAATGCCTGTATACAGTTGGCAATTTTAAGAGGGCTCAACTCAAATGGAAATGAGTAGAGTGTAATGCTAATGAGAGTTAAAGATCTTTCCTATCCATTAATGGACCTGCCCATTAAGGGAAGTTTGATTAGGAGAGATTTGTTTGTAGGAAGGCCCCCACCATTTGTTAATTTCTAATAAGACACTGGTTCTCAACTGCTGTGATGATCTCTGGCTCTGAAAAGTATATATATATACATATATATACACACATATACATATATATGTATATGTGTGTATGTATATATATATGTATGTATGTATATATGAATGTATGTATATATATACATACATACATACACACACACACACACACACACACACACACATATATATATATGCTCTGAGATGAGGTTTTGTTTTGTTTTGTTTTGTGCTTTACTCATTAGAAATGTTTGTTGGGCCTGATGAGTCTTTGGGTAGCCACCAAGGAACCCCCTGGCTTTGAAAACCCACATGTTCGTGCTTCTCTCTCTGATAACTATGTATGTAATGATCAGACTGTTGGATCTGTCTGTTGATCTGTGATGTAGGTATTGCTTATGGTCAGACATTGGAAGCCCTGTCTGTTGATCTTTATTTCTCTATTTGTATTTTCTCTGAAGTTCAGAGTGGTGATTTTTTCCACTGAACTAAGGGAATGATACATGTGCTTGATTAAAGTAGATTGCTGACCCCTGAAAAGTTGCTTTCCTTTTAGAAAAGCAGATCTAACTATTCATATATAGCCTATATTGAGTTTCCTTCTCAATGGAGACGAGTGGGGAGGGAGGAAGGGAGAGAAGCTGGAACTCAAAGTTCTAGGAATGAATGTTGAAAATAGTTTTTCCATACAACTTGGAGATAAGAAATACAGGTAATGGGGTATAGAAATGGATCTTGCCCTACAAGAAAAGAGAGAAGATGGGGATGAGGAAGCAAGGGGTGTGATAGAAGAGAGGGCATATCGGGGGAAGGGGTAATCAGAATGCAAGGCATTATGGGGTGGGGAAGGGGAGAGATGGGGAGAAAATTTGGAATTCAAAATTTTGTGGAAATGAATGTTGAAAACTTAAAATAAATAAACATAAACATAAACATAAACATAATAATAATGATAATAATAATAATAATAAAAAGATTGATGGACAAAAAAAGCAGATCTAAGAACCTGTACAGCAGGCCCTCCTCTGTATGCCAGCATTCTTGCTGTTACATAGGGTATGATTTAAGACTATAAAGTTTCTATTTCTGATTCACATATCACCTCTAAAATTATAAGAATAATTTAATTGGAATATAGGAATAAGTTAATGTAGGAAATAAGTTACCAAATAAACGTTTAAAATAAGATCTTGGATTAATAGCAATGGAGATGATTATAGGTTAACAAATTTACAATTGGAAATTGTTTAAAAGTTCATCTAGTCAAATGTCCATATACTGAAATGGGAAAACTGAGTCTTGAAAAGGCTAAGTGTCTTGCCCAAAGTCACTATCTGTCTCAGAGCCAGGATTTGAGCCCATGTTTTATCTTCATATCTAGCAGTCTTTCTCCTGTTCTAAACTGCTTCAAAATTCTAAAGATGAGAATTTCAATTCTGTGATCTCTAGTTTTTGAGTCCAAGCATGTTTCCACTTGCATCACTGAGAAGAATGATATGATTCAATGGCAGAAAAAGCCTAGAGTCTAATGATATGTTCCAGTAATTTGTTTATGGGCTGAATTGAATTTTTAACTTTTCCCCTTGGGACAAACTATGAAAATGGAGTCAAGTACATGAAAAGTGGGATTGTAATATCTATAATGATTTCTAATGAAAGCCACTAGCAAAGTCGTAAAATTAAATGAGGAAGTACTTACTGAAATAAGTTTAAAAGAAATGTGTAAAACATCCAGCAGCATCATATATTCCAAAAAACAATAAACCATATTTACAAATTCAAATAGAATATCTGGACAAAAACAAAACTTACTTGGAGTCTAATGGCATAAAAGCTAGGTAAATAATGTGTGCTCTTCTTACTTTGTGTTGAAAAGACATCTAATAAATATTTATTATTTGTATGATTTTTAAAAATACATTTTCCATGAGCCAAATGCAATAACATTTTCACACATTTCTAAAATGCTTGTGGATCTATTCAAGTAAAACAGATATTAAATTCCTCTAGAGTAGAAACACAACAACTTTCAACATTTCACACAATGTGATCTACGTTTTATTTGGCAACTTGAAATGGATTTTAGATGCTTGATCAATTAAGAGAATCTGAGAAGTAATATTTCTAGAATTTCATAGTGTACATTACTTAGCTCTCTGAATTGTAAGAATACAAATGAATATTGATACCACCAAGAATCATGCATTTGTTTCAGTAGATGGTTCTGGTGTACTTGTGGAAATCATCCTATTTTGTTTCATCCTAAAGGCACTCTTATTTTCCCTTTACATGGAGTGCTGGGTAAAAAAAATTAAAATAAATTTTAATTATATGCTTGTTATCATTTTCATAGCATTTAGATAGCTTAAATTACTATTACGTTTGGCAGTCACTCTAAAATCCATCACATGATGAAAAGTGGAGCTATGATTGGCTCATGTTATCCATCAGTTGAGGAGGTCTTAGTGTTTCTGTAGTTCAGTAACAGAATCACTATATGATGTACAACACTAGTTGTTTTATTTATCAGAGCTTTTAATTTGACGACAACAAAATTGTAGGACAATTTCTTCAGATACTAATTGTGAGGACTCTGAGGTACTATCATATTTGTTAAAATATTGTCATGACTGAATTTTAGGGAAAAAGTGATATTATAAAAATGCAAATATTTTTGAAGACAAGAGACATGTATATATGAGCCAAGGATCATATTCAGAAATACATCTTTGCCTATGAAGAATATTTTGCTGGAAGAATTGTACAGCAGTTGTATATAAACCAAGCACAATGTCTTATTGGTTTCTAGATTTACACTAGCTAGACATGAATACAGGAAGACTCTGAGTTCAAATCCTGTCTGAGATATTTAATAGATACACAACTCCGGACAATTCATTTACATCAGTGCCATTTTCCTCATCTGTAAAATTTGAATAATAATAGGGCCTACATCAGAGAGTGATTGTGATATGATACACATAAAACACTTTGCAAACTGTAAAATGGCATATAAATGCTAGCTGTTGTTGTTTCTTAATGATTTTAAATATGCATCGACGTTCATCATTTATGATTTCAGGAAGTATCAAATCACTATTTAAAAAATAATTTCCTTTATCCTGATAACAATCACTTCAGAATAAGATTTCTCTGGATAGAGGTGTCACAAAAGAACTCCACAAGATTTTAGATTTGAATTTGGGTTCTATAATAAGCAGGTAAAGATAAAAACATATAACGAATTAAAGGAAATATTTACTTCCTGATCATTCCATAGCACAGCCTTAAGTCAATAATATCCTGTATAAGGAGCCTGAAAGAATATATATCTATATCTATATCTATATATGGAAATATGTATATATATGTGTATATATATATATATTTATGTATATACACATTTGTGTATATCTGTCATCTATCTATCTATCTATCTATCTATCTATCTATCTATCTATCTGCCAGTTATCTACATGCCACATAAAGGTAGCCGAGGGTAAACAGTGGGATAAATGCAACAAGTAACTTTTAGCAAGAAGCTAAAATTTCTAGGTGGTGAGGATAAAAAAGAAAAAGAAAAAATTACTCAGATCATTCCTGGAAAAAATGCACAGTGTAAAAAGGAAATGGCAACACTCTATATAAATTAATAGGCATAGTATTCAGTAGAAAATTTCAGAGGGAAGTATAGATTTTGGTGAAGCACTCTAAGAAAACCTGAAGAAATACCACCATCAACTCTGCATCAGGTAAGCCCGATGAAAAAATTGATGTATAAGCTTGGTCTTGACCAGGCGGCACTATTAAATATTTAACTGCTGATAGGGGGAGAAATGTATGCATGACACATTTTAAAATTTAATCTGTTAAAAAAAATTTTCCTTCACTTTTTTTTCTCTTGACAGTTAAAAAAAATACATTTAGTCCTGATATTTTTAGCATTTGCCCCTGTCTAAGGTGTAAATGATCACACTGAATATTTAACAATCAGCTCTCTTGAGCAGGTCCGGACATTCTCCAGCACACATCTGCTTCTTGATGCAGATGAGTTTCAGAAGGCAGTGAACATTATGCTTCAGATATAAAGGGTAGATGGAGAATGGAACAAGATTAAGGATAACATTCACTCTAATTTGGCAAGCAGATAGAAATTAAAAAAGTAGTACTGTATTTAAAAATTGGCACTGGATTCGGGAGAATATTAAATGGCACATTACAAAGATTTAATTTAGTAATTGTGCAATAGAAAACCAGATTTGTTGTTGTTATTTTTTAACAGAGGCCAGCATAACAAGACCTGTCCATTGAAATTATAAATTGGCAACTCTTGGAAAGTTGTACTTTCAGAAAGGATAATTGGAGCTTTAATTAGGATGGCTATAAGAATGGAATAGATTATATAGAAAGATATGACGAGGAAAAATTACAGGAAATGACAACTAATTGAACACATGGGATTAATTAAAGGCATAAGAATTACACTACAATTTTGAGTCAGATTACTGAGGGAATGGTTATATCGTTAGAAGGATGGAAGTTCTGAAAAGGCAGGTTTAGGGGTAAAAATCAATTTTGGAAATGTCACATTTGATATCCCAGTGAAATTATTTATTTTTTACCAAAAATCAAAAGTCAGAAATATGGTACTAGATATCTGAGCATGAAAGAGAAATCAGACTGCAGATTGAGACACAAAGGTCATCTCGATAGAAGTGATGATAAAAGTCATGAGAATAAATGAGATTGTCCAAGAAAAGCAGGAAAATGAGATATGAGGCAAGGAATAAATCCTTGGGAATGTTAGGTTTTGTGGTGCTAGACAGTTCAATAATAGGAAACTAAGGAGTGCTTAGGAAAGTATTTGGAAATCAAGAATAGTTACAGGGAATAAAGGAGGAAATTATATAAAAAAGAGAAAATAGTCCTGTCACAAATTCAGAAAGATAAACAACAATGAAAAATTTTAAAAGGTGATTGGATTTAACAGATATTGATGACCTGAGTGAAAAAAAAAAAAACCTCCAGTATAATGATGAATACATAAGACAAATTTGAGGGTTGAAAATTGAGGTGTTATCATAGACAAGTCAGTTAACATCTCTGAGCTTCAATTTCCTCAATCTATAAAATCCAAGGAGTATATTGAGTGTCCTCAAAGTTCCCCTTCCATGTCTATATCTACAAACCTATGATACAAATGTAGAATACATTTTCTTCTTAAAGTATATGGCTTTTCATGTGAAAATTTTAACAATTCAGACTATGATGAGTCTACGAATTAGCAGATAACCCCTTGGGACTTGCCTAAAGGACATTGAGATCAAATGGCTTGCCTCAAGTTAAACTGGTAGTAAAAGTCAGAACCAGGGCTCTCTGTCTTTAGATTCCATAATTTATCCACTTTATCATTCTACCTGATTGGGAGAATATCATCGTTAACATGAGGGGCACTTGCTGCAGAGAAGTTAAAGATAAGTGGTCATGCGATACAATTTCCCAAATACAATTCCAAATACAATCACCTGTTATTTTCTTGTTATTTGATTCTGAGCCCAATTCATTTTCAATACCCATTCCAGACAAATGTCCTAATAAATGAAGCCCATGGAGTGCCTATCCACCCACAGACCATCATCTGAGTCCAAAGCCAGATTGCCCAGAAGACTTTTACAGATGATAACTTATGGACAAATAAAATCAGTTAGGTATTTATGGAAGAAATCTGTGCTGGTATGAACACTAAGAGATTGTTTTCTGAAGCATCCCAAGTATTCCATTAACCAAATAAAAGCAACAAAGTAGACACTCATGACCTATAGACTTTCCCATAACTATATCTTGACAATAAAGGTCAATACACAGGTATCCACAATGACAACATAAAATTTAGATAGGCTGGCAGAGATGACTTTCTACAGTGAGCCATATCTTGGAAAGCTGCATTTGTGGATGACAGATTTGGCAAAGCAAAATGGAAATGTGAAGGCTCTCCTAAGGGTGAAAATGCCTGTCATGTACATACCAACATTTTAAAGGATAGCTTGGAAATCTTGGAAATTTTGATTACAGAAATTACTGTATTCATTTACCTACTGTATACATTAAGCAAGCTCATTGGCAGATTAACATTATTTTCAAAAAATGTTCATCAATTTAAAGGTGAAAGAATTGCCTAAGATTTAAACAAATGAAGACATTCTTAGTGATGGTGCACGAGTTCCCAAATAATTCTTATATAATCTTGCTGGACTCAAGAGAGGTGAGAAAGGGACACATGGAGAAAGTTAGAGTGACTGTTAAGTTCATTAATTGAAGATTTTGATGCTGAATAAATTAAACTAACCCCCATTTTTATCCTTATCTGACCCACTTAGCTTTAGTGTGTTTTAAGATATGAGGTCTGCTTACCCAAGTTTGGTGCATTTGTAAAAGGTTCCCCTTGTCTACCAGACTGTAAATTGCACTAGCCACAACCAGTCCAGGAGGACTTGGATCCAACTTGAAGTTTTGTCCAGGGTCGATTGACATTCTTTCTAGCTATGTAGATCTTTAAAATATTTTAGAACTTCTTTATTAAAATCCATAACATAATTAAACATTTATCTGACCAACCACACTAGACATGATGAACTAAAGACTTATATAATACCAAATATAAGTTACAACCCATGAAGAACTTTATTTTAGAAAAAAAATATTACACAAGAGAAAAATGAACTGATTTTGGAATAGAGTATGAATACAGAATTGGGCTAAATTGCATTTGGGAAAATATGAGTTGTCTTTATTGAACTTAAACTGCTCACTGACGGAGGGAAATTAACTTCTTTATAACAAATAGTATTCTAATAATGATTTCTTACTGTAATTACTAGAATAACTAGGACTATAAATAGCAATAATTAAGTATTTTAAACACCTACTATATGCCAAACACTTTTGCTAAGCAGCAGGGATACAAAGGCAAAAGCAATAAAAAAATGCATATTATTTGTCAAACAGGTCTGCAAACATGTTAACAAAAACAACAGTGAGGGTCCAGGAAAGTGAACAAAGCACACTAATGAGGACTTTTATATCTACAAAAGGTGTTAAATTATCTTTTTGCTTTAAATTTCAATGTGAGAAAGCAGTGAATCAAGGGAACCGAGCAAATATTATAAATCAAAATTATAAAACAAAATCACAAAAATCTTAAAGTATCAAAATATGCATTAACATTTAAAAAAAGTTGTATTCATATAGATCTTACATATAATAAGTAAAAAATGTAAGAATAAACATGAGCAAAGGTATAGATATAGGAATAAATATCATGATTTTATAAATAGCACAGTTAGATCACCTTATCTTCAATGGAGAGAAGATTGTTATTGATGATTACTGGTGTTGCCAATGATGGGACCTAGATGGAGAGGGGGTGGAGGAATGGGACCTCTTCTAAATCACTATCACAATTGTGGGGCAATTAAGTCCCAGCCCTGCATACAGCTGGATAACACTTGCCCAAGGAAGCAGGTGCTTTTTCTTCAGCAATATGGTTGATAGCCATAATCAGGTTTCGTGATTGTTGGTGATTCATTTTAATTGCTCATCCTGAAAGGCAATCAAACCGAAATCAGGGAAGCAATGGTTGACAATACTCGTGTAATAGCTAGTCATCCTCAGAATTTCTTTTTTGTGCTAGTTTCTTCCATGTTACAGGTTTCCAACTTTTATGTTATCTCAAAGAAACTATTATGAGATTTACTACTGTGATGGTTATATGTCACTATAAAAGATTTTTAACATTGGAGTAATACTAACTACATAATTAGCTGGGTAATTGGCTTTAGTGGAAAGGAAGGGCAGAGTGTCAGAGTGTGTAGAGAATCAGCATTGAGACAAAGATCTGGATTCAATTATTGTTTCTGAGGTATACTGGCTGTGTGACCTAAACAAGTCATTTCAGTGCCCTAGACAATTCTCTAGGAATACAAAGTGCAAACTTGCTTTGATATGAAAAAATTTCCTCTTTGGAGTCCTCTTTGTAAATGCAATCATAGGTCCAGTGATTATATGTATAAAATTAAAAACTTCACAATTAAAATTTTCACATATCTTCAGAAAGGCCCTGAGTTATTCAAATCTACATAAATTCCATTGATACCTGCTAATTTGTTACAATGTGTCTGGGGGCATAGAAGGAACAAAAGGTCCTAAAATATCCCACTCAAACCCATAAGACCATTGAAGTGGCAGAATTTCCACTTTTTAAAGAGTCATCCATTAGGGTAAAGGAATTGTGATCATCAAGCCAACGATTCAAACTTAAATGCCTATGGAGTAAAGCACTGAAAATTTATCAGGTTTCTAAAAACATCTTAGCATGACCTTGCAGATAATTTTCCCATGATAGGTAATTATGAACGGGACCCTGAGGGAATAAAACATAGGATATATTTAGATAGAGAAAGGGAGAAAATATCAGAACTTGGAGCATTGTCAGGAATAGAGAGTTGTTTTGGAGGAAGGGATATTCAAACTGGGACTCCAGGGCAGCAATAGTTGGCATGACCTTACTAAGTTTTGGGAGTTTAGACCAAAAGAGGGTTCAGAGAGTTAAGCTGAGAGGATATAAAATATGAACTTCATATTTTATTTTCCCAGTGCTAGGCCTAGCATTAATAATCCTTTGGGATTTATGTCTCATGTATCAAACAAATACTTATAACAATGAATATACACATGCATACACACATACATGCACACACAAATATATATATATATATATATATATCACTGATTGGGGAGGGTCTAAAATGCTTTTAATGAAAATAATCTAATGAATGATATAAACTGTATTTCTGTTTTTCCACCTTAAAACTGACATGGATATTTCTAATAGATGTCTTAATTATCCAATATGTATGCTACTGCTTTTCCATAGCTGTTAACTATCAGTATATTTTGGATCAATGCCATCAGTTCTGTCAAGTCTTTGGAATGGATCCTTGATCCTTACTTCTACCTTTGGATTTACTAGATCAGGTACAGACCTCTGCCTTCTAAGATGACACAATTCCAAGAATATAGATTTTACTGTTTCTCAAAGAAAAAGTCTGAAGCATATTGTTGTTCAGATTGGTAACTTTCTGTGTGCATAATTTCATATTCTGACTGATCACTTACCTGGATAGAATTTGAATTTTTAAATTTTCATTTGGAAAGCCTCAATTTATTGTTTCTAACACTGAAATAACAGTAGCATGGTGCATTCTGTTTATTTTGTAATTCCTTCTACACTTGACAGTTCACACATTGCCTGTGTCCTCAAAATGTTCATGAATTTCTATTATGTCTATTCAGTTTTGTTTTCCGCTTTTCCCCCTGAGACTATTGTCTCCATCCCAGGCATTGCTAGTCTTCCAAAACAGAAAGGATTGAGTTCTCCTATATCTGATGATTGCATTCAAAAAAAATTGGGCATAATCATTTATCTAGTCATAAAACACATTTGTCAATGTTATGGATTGTTAAAACTTTTCCTAATATTAGCCTTTTCCAGTGATACAATCAATGTGATTGACCAAGGTATCAATGGATAAATGATATAACAAAAAAAGACTTGAAGGTCATATTATTATTTTGAAGATCATGAAACGAACATCTCCTTATATATAAAAATTACATGAGAAAAGGTGCCTTGTAATGGAACTTTATAACTATCATAAGAAACCATTCCAGTTGAAGGTAAATTCCATAACTTTTTTTTTAAAACTTCCCCTCCATTTTTTTTCTAATGCTAAGGCAAAAGATGATGCCAAATGTTAGCATTTTGTCTTGATGCTCTGCCCCTAAATAGAATGCTATAGCAAAATATGTTCCTAAAACTATTCCTATAGAATATTTCCTTAAAACAAATTCCCCTGGGAATTCAGAGGTCATTTAAACTTTTCTATTTAAAGTCTGTGGGAATTCTTTTATATTTTCTTTAATCTCTTTTCTTTAGGGATGTTATTTCTGTTTTGTTGTTTATATTCACTTATCTGTATCTTGCATGGAAATTTAATTGGCAGTTAAATATCAGATCTGGATAGGTAAATTTTTGGGGGGGCAAAGAGGGGAAATATTAAGTTTAAAACATTTGGTGGTGGGGAGGGGGATAGTAGGGGCAATAGACTGATAATTATTTTTCTATAGAAAAATTAAAATAGTGCTGGAATCATAGTAAAAACATAATATAATCATTCTGGAATCCATGTCTGCTGAAAGAATGATTCTTGATTTAACACCATTAGAGAAGATATGCTAACAAACATGGGCTATGAATTGATGGCATTGGAAGTAGAAAGATTGGATTTGTTATTGATACAACATGACTTTTAAAAATTCTCTTGTGTGAGGAAGAATTTATTGATTTAGATTGCTAATCAACTATGAATTTATCATCCATCATATGTTTCCAGTTCTCTGCATCTTCTCTTCCCTCAATCATCTCCATCTTTATTCTCAGTTTTGCTTATTATAGTATGTCTTTTCTCAGCCTTCTGTCTTGGTGTCTTACTAATAAAAGTGTCTGCCAAAATGAAACACATGCACAGTTTTGAAAATTTTTACATTTTTTCAGCAAAATTATTCAGCTGTTACCTTAAATAGGTAGGCAGAGGTGTCAAATACAGTGATTAATTTACCATGCTTTTTAGCAAACTAAGACCTATGTGGATGATTGAGGATTATAAAAAGGCAAATTCCATGACTTTAAGACAATATTTTACCATAACAACTAAGGATCAATATTACAATAAATTTTCATTTTCAAAGCAAACAGTGCATAAATAGTATTGTCTTCCTTTGGTAAGACAAAATAAGGTGAAAAATAAAATTGTTTATTTCTGTATGTCATTTATAAAAAAAAAATCAAAAAAGGTGAAATTTTGGGGAAATATCTATCAAGAAATAATGGTCCAGACCTGTAGCGGCCATGACACCAAGAAAAGCAGATCCGAGCAGGCTTCAGGGATGGTATCTCCAGCGGCCGCACAAGTCCCTCCACCCACAGGTGACGGGGGTCGGTAAGAGAGTCTCTTTGGCAGGTCGAGAGGGGAGTGGGGTGCCCCCATAACTCAGGCCCCCCGGGAGGTAGAAGTTGAGGGGCGGCGGCAGACCAGGGCTCCCCAACCAGGCAGGAGCCTGGATCCATTGTTGAAGGTCTGTGCATAAACTCCCTGAGGGAACTGAGCCTGAGAGGTGGCCCTGCCCCAATCTGAGCATCTGAACTTAATATCACACTGAATAGCAGCCCTGCCCCTGCAAAAAGCCCTGAGGCTGGAAGCAGCATTTGAATCTCAGACCCCAAACGCTGGCTGGGAGGATCAGGAGGAGAGGTGGGTGTGAGGAGAATATTCAGAGGTCAAGTCACTGGCTGGGAAAATTCCCAGAAAAGGGAAAAGAAATAAGACTATAGAAGGTTACTTTCTTGGTGAACAGGCATTTCCTCCCTGCCTTTCTGATGAGGAAGAACAACGCTTACCATCAGGCAAAGACACAGAAGGCAAGGCTTCTGTGTCCCAGCCCACCCAATGGGCTCAGGCCATGGAAGAGCTCAAAAAGAATTTTGAAAATCAAGTTAGAGAGGTGGAGGAAAAGCTTGGAAGAGAAATGAGAGACATGAAGTCAAAGCATCAACAGCAGATCAGCTCCCTGCCAAAAGAGACCTAAAAAAATGTTGAAGAAAATAACACCTTGAAAACTAGCCTAACTCAATTGGCAAAAGAGGTTCAAAAAGCCAATGAGGAGAAGAATGCTTTCAAAAGCAAAATTAGCCAAACGGAAAAGGAGATTCAAAAGCTCACTGAAGAAAATAGTTCTTTCAAAATTAGAATGGCACAGATAGAGGCTAAGGACTTTATGAGAAAGCAAGAAATCACAGAACAAAGCCAGAAGAATGGAAAAATGGAAGATAATGTGAAATATCTCATTGGAAAAACAACTGACCTGGAAAATAGATTCAGGAGAGACAATTTAAAAATTATGGGATTACCTGAAAGCCATGCTCAAAAAAAGAGTCTAGACATCATCTTTCATGAAATTATCAAGGAAAACTGCCGTGAGATTCTAGAACCAGAGGGCAAAATAAATATTCAAGGAATCCACAGAACACCGCCTTGAAAGAGATCCAAAAAGAGAAGCTCCTAGGAACATTGTGGCCAAATTTCAGAGTTCCCAGGTCAAGGAGAAAATATTGCAAGCAGCTGGAAAGAAACAATTCAAGTTTTGTGGAAATGCAATCAGGATAACACAAGATCTAGCAGCCTCTACATTAAGGGATCGAAGGGCAGGGGACAGGATATTCCAGAAGTCAAAGGAACTAGGACTAAAACCAAGAATCACCTACCCAGCAAAACTGAGTATAATACTTCAAGGTAAAAATTGGTCTTTCAATGAAATAGAGGATTGTCAAGCATTCTTGATGAAAAGATCAGAGCTGAAAAGAAAATTTGACTTTCAGACACAAGAATGAAGAGAAGCGTGAAAAGGTGAACAGCAAAGAGAAGTCATAAGGGACTTACTAAAGTTGAACTGTTTACATTCCTACATGGAAAGACAATATTTGTAACTCTTGAAACATTTCAGTATCTGGGTACTGGGTGGGATTACACACACACACATGTACACACGCACACATACATAGAGACAGAGTACACAGAGTGAATTGAAGAGGATGGGATCATATCTTAAAAAAAAAATGAAATCAAGCAGTGAGAGAGAAAGATACTGGGAGGAGAAAGGGAGAAATTGAATGGGGCAAATTATCTCTCACAAAAGAGGCAAGCAAAAGACTCATTAGTGGAAGGATAAAGAGGGGAGGTGAGAGAAAAACATGAAGTCTACTCTCATCACATTCCACTAAAGGAAAGAATAAAATGCACACTCATTTTGGTAGGAAAACCTATCTCACAATACAGGAAAGTGGGGGACAAGGGGACAAGCAGGGTGAGGGGGATGACAGAAGGGAGGGCATGGGAGGAGAATGCAATTCAAGGTCGACACTCATGGGGAGGGATAGGATCAAAAGAGAATAGAAGTAATGGGGGACAGGATAGGATGGAGGGAAATATAGTTAGTCCTATACAACACAACTATTACGAAAGTCATTTGCAAAACTACACAGATTTGGCCTATATTGAATTGCTTGCCTTCCAAAGGGAAGGGGTGGAGAGGGAGGGAGGTAAAGAAGTTGGAACTCAAAGTGTTAGGATCAACTGTCGAGTAATGTTCTTGCCACTAGGAAATAAGAAATACAGGTAAAGGGGTATAGAAAGCTATCTGGCCCTACAGGACAAAAGAGAGGACAGAGACAAGGGCAGAGAGGGATGACAAAAGAGAGAGCAGATTGGTCATAGGGTCAATTAGAATGCTTGGTGTTTGGGGAGGGAGGGGATAAAAGGGGAGAAAATTTGTAACCCAAAATTTTGTGAAAATGAATGTTAAAATTAAACAAATAAATTTAATTAAAAAAAAAGAATTATTGGTCCATTATTTTGATTAAGAGGATATCATCATCCTAATCTATTACATACAATATTTGACACAATAAGGGTTTAAGCTATAGAACGTTCTTAATTCTAGCATTAGTATCTTATATGTTTTGAGGATATGGATCTAGATAAATAAAATGTTTTATATTCATTGTTTGATGAGGTCGTGACTTCATTGATGTGAATATTCCCAGTAATATAGATTTGCAATCACTTTTCACCTCAGTAAATGGTGTACGTAAGTTGTTAAGACTGAAAACATTGTATCACCATGAAGCCAATCACATGATGAACCTGTTCAATCTTTACTAAGATTTTGGTTAGGTAAGGGCCATAAAATCTATTTCTTGGCCCATGATGGAAGACTGGCATGTCATATCATGGTCACAGTGGCAAGAATTTGTACATTGCTGTTATAAAAAGCAGCTAATTAGTTCAGTGCTTAGAGTGCCAGGCCTAGAGTCAGAAATATCTGAGTTCAAATTGGTCCTCATACCCTTATGAGTTATATTACCCTGGACTAGGCAGTTAACCCTGTTTGCCTGTATTTCTTCAACTACAAAATGATCTGGAAAAGAAAAGGGCCAACCACTTCAGGATCAGAAAATGTCAAATGGCATCATAAAGAGTTGAATGTGGGGTGGAGCCAAGACAGTGGAATAGAAGGATGGAACTGCTTTAGCTCTACCACCATAAAATGCCTGTAAAAAATGACTATAAACAAATTCTAGAGAAGTAGATGCTATAAAACAACAGAGTGAGAGAGCTTCCAGCCCAAGACAGCTTGAAAGACCATCAGGAAAGATCTATTGCACCAGACTCAGAGTGGAGCACAGACCAGCCTTGGCCATGTGGTATGGCAGGGACAGGACTGGAGCAAGGTTCAGGGTGCAGAATCATGGGCAGCAGATGTGGATTCCAGGTTTCTCAACCTGTAAACACCAAAGCCAGCTTCAAAGGTTTGGTGAGAAAACACTTTCACCTGTGTGAGAAGGGAGGAGGTTATGGCCCTAGTCCAGCTCCAAGGCAGTGATATCCATTGTGGCACAGTATCCATTTTTGGAGCCCTCCATATAGAGAACCTTGGGAAATCGAGCAGCTGATCTTGCTTTCAGTCCTGAGTGGTAGCTGTGGAGTGAGGAAGAGTGCTGGGGCTGATGGAGGCTCTGGAGAGGGAATTCTACTCACAGACCCTAGACAGAAAAGCTTGTGGTTGCTTCCAAACCACAGTGCAGGTCAGGAGAGGAGTTTACTCCTGGATTGTGCCACCTTGGAGAAACTGAGAACTTACAGGTACCTAAAGTAACCCTCCACTTGACAAAGGATTTAGAAGTCAAGTAACAGGCAGGGGAAATGATAAAAAAAAAATGGAAAAAAAAATAAGACTGTTGAAGGTTACTTTCTTGGTGAACAGGTATTTTCTTCCATCCTTTTCTGTGAGGAAGAACAAAGCATATCATCAGAGGAAGACATAAAAGTCAAGGCTTCTATATGCAAAATCTCCAAAAAATAGGCAGTGGTCTCAGGACATGGGCAAGATCAAAAAGGACTTTGAAAATCAAGGTAAAGAGAGGAGGAGGAAAAATTGGGAAGAGAAATGAGAGAAATGAAAGAAAATTGTGAAAAGCAAGTCAACAGCTTGCTAAAGGAGATCCAGAAAAATGCTGAAAAAAATAACATTCTAAAAAATAGAGAAACCCAAATGGCAAAAGAGGTCCAAAAAGTCAATGAAGAGAAGAATGCTTTAAAAAGCATAATTAGCCACAAGGAAAAGGAAATTCAAAATCTTACTGAAGAAAATAATTCTTTAAAAATTAGAATGGAGCTTATGGAATCTAATGATCTTATGAGAAACCAAGGAATTACAAAACAAAATCAAAAGAATGAAAAAATAGAAGATAATGAGAAATATATCATTGGAAAAATAACTGACCTGGAAAATAGATCCAGAGAGACAATTTAAAAAATAATGGGACTACCTAAAAGTCATGATCAAAAAAGAGTTTAGACATCATGAAATTATCAAGCAAAACTATCCTGGTTTTCTAGACCCAGAGTGAAAAATAAATATTGAAAGACTCCAGCAATCACCTCCTAAAAGATATACGAGAAGAAAATTTTCTAGTAATATTGGAGTCAAATTCCAGAGTTCCCAGGTCAGGGAGAAAATATTCCAAGCAACCAGAAAGAAACAATTAGAATATTATGGAAATATGATCAGGATAACACACAATATAGCAGCTTCTACATTAAGGGATTGTAGAGCTTGTAATATGATATTCCAGAGATCAAAGGAACTAGGATCAGAACCAAGAATTTCCTCCCCAGCAAAACTGAGTATAATAATTCAGGGGAAAATGGGCATTCAATGAAATAGAGGACTTTCAAGCATTCTTGATCAAAAGATCAGAGCTGAACAGATAATTTGACTTTCAAAAACAAGAATCAAAAGAGGTATGTAAAGGTAAACAAGAAATAAAAGTCATAGGGGACTTACTAAAGTTGAACTGTTTATATTCCTACATGGAAAGATAATATCTATAACTCTTGAAATTTTTCTCAATATTTGAGTAGTTGCAGGGATTATACACATATAAACAGAAGGCATGGGATGAGTTTAATAGGAAGGTTTGATACGTAAAACAATAAAATGAAGGGGTGACAGAGAAATATATTGAAAGGACAAGGGGAGAAATGGAATGGGGCAAATTATCTCATAAAAAGAGGCAAGAAAACTTTTCTTCAGTGGAGGGGAAAAGGGGGGAGGTGAGAGGGAAAAAGTGAAGCTTACTCTCATCACATTTGACTTGAGAAGGGAATAACATGCACCCTCCATTTGGTAAGAAAATCTATTTTGCACTACAGGAAAGTAGGATAGAAGGGGATGAGTGGGGTATGGGGGGATAATAGAAGGGAGGGCAAATGGGAGGAGGGAGTAATATGAAGTAAACACTTTGGGGAAGGGACAAGGTCAAAAGAGAGAATAGAATCAGTGGGGGCCAGGATAAGATGGAGGGAAATATAGTTACTCTTTCACAACGTAACTATTATGGAAGTCTTTTGCATAACTATACATGCATAGCCTAAATTCAATTGCTTGCCTTCTCAGTGGAGATGGGTGGGGAAGGAGGAAGGAAGAGAAGTAGGAACTCAAACTTTTAAGAACAAATGTTGAGAATTGTTTTTGTATGCAGCTGGGAAATAAGAAATACAGGTAATGGGATATAGAAATCTATCTTGTCCTACAAGAAAAGAGAGAAGATGAAGATAAGGGAAAGGTGGGGTGTTATAGAATGGAGGGCAGATTGGTGGAAGGGGTAATCAGAATGCATGGTGTCTGGGGTAGGGGGAAGGGAAAGACAGGTAGAAATGTGGAACCCAAAATCTTGTGGAAATGAATGTTGAAAACTAAAAATAAATAAATAAATATTTTTTTGAAAGTTGGTTATGATTGAAGCAAGTAAAAAAAACAACAAACATAATAATATATTGTATAAATCTAAGACCACCTCCATGAATTGATGAGATATCAGAGCTGGACATTAGGGAATTACTTAAATTTGGTGGAAAAATATCTCATTAGGCTGTTGTAATTAGCAAAATACTGTCTTCATTCTATACATGAAAATGTTGGCAAAAGATTAAAATACTTTGTAGTGAAAAAATGGCCTAGGTTAAACAATATTATCACCACTGCTGAGTTTTACCTAGTCTGTGAAGGATAGTTATCTATTATTGGGAATATATAGATACTTTCTTATTCTTGAATAGAACAAATGAAATCCTTATACATCAGAAAAGATGGACCCAACAAAGACATGATCGTTCTCTGTCATTATATCTATTGCATTTATTTCATTCTTTGTATATATACGTATATCATTCGATGCTTACCACAATCCTATCATTTTCAAGAGTATTATGATTATTTCCATTATGCAGAGAAGAAATCCAAGGGAGATATTAAATAACTTTTCAAAGTTTACAAAGCAAATAAATGGCAGAGATGAATCTCAAACTTAGGTCTAATGAATAATAGATTAATTATTTCTGATAATAGGATTTAGAGCTGGCTGGAAGTTATTTAAAGTTTTATCTAGTTGTAGTCTAGTGTCCTTATTTTATGAATATCGGATCTTAATGTCTTATGTGTTGTAACTTGGCTAACATCAGATGGGTAGAAAGAGGTGGAGACAGTATTTTATCCTGGGTTTTCTGACTGGAGCTTTGTTGATTTTGTACATATACTATTCTTTCTTGGCTCCAATTCCAATGCTCTTTCCACTGATCTACACAGAGCAATGTCTAATGAATGATTCCTTCCTCTGATAGCAGTTTTCTTATCCTGTGAGGATACTTACAACTCTACTAAACTGTTCTCCTGCAGGTCACATTTCCTTTCCTTGGAGTCATAATTTCTCTTTAATAATATCATTGAAGTAAGAGAACATGTTTTCTTTCCCTTTTCAATGACTAGATATTAATAGTCTTTTGGAATTAAAGCAAGTAGTTGAGACTGATGATATATATTTGGACTAGCACCCTTTTCAGGGCTGCTCATCCTCTGTTGGTGTCCACTTGTCACCCAACTCTCACCTGTGGCTCCAATAATCTGTAGCATGTCCAGTGTCCAAACTCTGATATAACTGTCTTGGCAGACAGGCTAAATAAGGTAGATGCTAAGTTTCAGGCCTAAATCTATTGGGGCATTAGGGGTATGTCAAGCACAAACATGTGAAGATATCCTTCGGTGAAATGGGTGGACAAGAACAATTTGTTTTGACAGTTGTGAAGGGATGTGACAAATGTTCTTTGGAGTTCTTAGAGCTTGGTCAGATATCCAAGACATGAAGGTTATCCACTCCAGCCTGGGTCACAGCCAGTGGTCTTGACTTTTTTCTTGCCACTGGAGTTCTACAACTGAAAGAAAGTGGGAGGATGACAACTTTGACCAAGTCTGCCTTACTTAAATCCAATTCATGAGTTAGTTAAGATATCACCTCAAGATATCACTAGACTTCTTCAAACTTGAAGAATTAATGGTTAACAGGATGTACTTGGAAATGTTTTCATTTTATTGCTTTTGGAATTATCTCTGTCAAAAAGAGGCTCAATCTCTTTGAGAAGCTTTCTCATCAGTGTCAGAATTAGAGAACATTCAAATGTTCTCTACATTTAATGTATACATATATATAAATAATCTGTAAAAAAGTGAAAATCTTTATCCAAAAATAAAATATCCCCAGACAGTCAATTGTTTGATTTACTATTTTTGGTTGCCATTTGTTAAATGTAATAGGTTATTTTTGCCATTCAAAATTAACATGATTATTCTGTAACAAGTAGTTTATTATGAATGTGTAAGTCATGTTCTTAGGAATAAATGTATAATTATGTACAAGAAGAGTTCAGATGTATAGGGAACTTTATGGTTAATATAATGCTTATTTAACCATAATCCTGATGGAGTAACTGCTGTTTCTATTTTCATTCCAAATTTATACCTTAGAGTCACAGAATCATAGTGCTGGAAATAACCTCAGGCGTCATCTAGTGTATCCTATCCCTGAACAAGAATTCTCACTTCAAATCACAGCAAGTGGTCATCTAGACTTTGCTTAAATGCCTTCAGTAAGGAAAGAAAATATTACCAGCTGGGACAAAATATTCCATTTCAAGATACCTCTAATTTTCCATGTAATAAGCCCAAACTTTGCTCTGGACAAGTACACACAATGATTTTAACTCTTCCACCTAGACCATGAAAAGGAAATTGAATCCATTTTTCACTAGACAGAGCTATCATATCAACTGATCCAAGAAATCTAATAAACAATAATTCATCACCTAGTATGGGCAGCTAGGTGGTACAGAGCACCAGGCCTGTGAGGAAGGCTCATTTTTCTGAGTTAAAAATCTGGCATCAAATACTTACTACTTGTGTGACCCTGGGCAAATTACTTAACACTGTTTGCCTCAGTTTCCTTATCTGTAAAATGAGGTGAACTAGTAAATGGCAAACTACTTCAATAATATGTACTGAGAAAACCCCAAATGGGACCACTAAAATTTGCACTTTATTTAAAATAATTTAAAAAATAAACAGTAATCACCTAAGTGCCAAACACTGTGCTAAGCTCTGAGAATACAACTAATAAAAGGATATATAGTCTGTGCTCTCAAGTCTAATGGGGGAGAAAAAAGACAAAAGAAGGAAAGGAAGAGAAAGAGGGAAGCCATGTGGTGCCATATTGTTCCAGGGAGTTGAAATCAGGCAGGAGAGTTGATGCAAAGTAAAGGGATCAGCCCTAAGCATTCTCTTCTCCAGGTTAAAAAAAAAAGTTAATATGACATTATCTATTGGCCTTTCATTATTCTGCTTACTATTCTCTGGATTCTCTTCATTTTTTCTGTTATCCTTCATAAAGCACCCCCCAAAATGCCATGAAATAATCCTGATGTGGCCTGAACATTTCAGAGTAGAATGGACATATGATTTCCTTGCTCTTGGCTCTGTAATTATTAAAAATTTTAGTGACAGTGTTTACATTATCAGTTCCTTTAGTACTTTTATTTGACTCTCTGTATTGTATCATTTTAAAAAATATTTTTAAATCATACATTAAGATTTTACATTTGATACTATTTATTTCATGTAATTAATTTCGCTCACTATTTTAGTTTCACATGAGCTTTAAAAATCCTAGTACTGCCATTGAAAATTTTTGATATCCTTATCAGATTTATTGTATCATCAAAAATCACAAGCATGACATCTATTTATTGATTGATTCACTTGTCCTTTCCTCCAACAGTTTACTTAAATCCCTATTATGTGCAAGTGATAACAATCCACAGACAAATATGAAGTCCATTGCCCTCCAACAGCTGAAATTCTACTGGGGACAAGCAACATGTTTCAAGAAAGAAAGAATGAAATATACACAGATTAATTCCCTGGGTATGTAATGTATTAACAATAGGATGGGTCAGGATAGACTTCTTACAGATTCTTACTTAAGCTCACATTGGAAAGAAGCTACACCTTCAAAGATGCATTTGAAAAAAGAATGTTTTGTAGTCATGGGGAAGAACCTATGGAAAGAGCAAGGATTGGAAACTGATTACCATCTATGGGGAACATCAAGAAAGTCAATTAGTATAAAAGCATAGTTTTCTATGAACTTGGAAATTATCTAGGTATTTTAGAGGAGTTTAAAAGTCACACAGCAAAATTTGCATTTTATAATAAAGACAAAACCAACGAATTTTCTTGGGCCAGGGAACAATATGGTCTGAACAGCGCTTAATATAAATGTGGGAAATGGCATTATCTAAACCAGTGATAAACATCTTGAAAGATAGTAACAATATACTTGTATTGGCCCTTCATAATATTACTGGTAGCTTACAATCTTATTAAAATTTTCATCTACATTAATCTCATTTCACCTTTAAAATAATCCACTGAAGCAAATAGTTAAAAGTCTTTATTATTTTCCTTTTAGAGGTGAAGAAAGTCTGCAAGATGAAGTGACTTACCTGAGTATACATAGCTAATAAGTGTTAATGCTGAAATTTAGACCCAGACCTTTATGAACCATAGATTAATTCCTTAAACTCATATGTTGGAAAGGCAAGAAACAACATTAGAAGTCCACATGGGGCAGTGCTGCCACTTTTTTTTATGAGGGAACTCAAGTTCACACAAATTTTTCTTTTGCCTGACCCATGAATCTTTGCTACAATTTATGTAAGCTTAATCAATAGACATTTGTTGATTGGCTACCATATATACTGTGCTAAACACTGGAGATTAAAAGAGAGGCAAAAAATAGTCCTTGCTCTCAAAGAACTCATAGTCTACTGGGGGAGGGGAGAAATATGCAAACAAGTATTTACATACAATTTACAGACAGAAAAAAATGGAGGGTACTCTCCGGGGGAAGACACAAAGATTAGGGAAGAATAAGAATGTTTTGTTTTTGCTTTTGTTTCTTACAGAAAGTGCACTTATTTTATCTGGGACGTGAAGGAAGTCAGTGAAGTTAGGAGAGAATTTAAGCTATAGGCTGCCAGTAAAAATGCCTTGAGTCAGGAGATGGAATATGTTATTCTAAGAACAGCAAGTAAGGAGGTGCTGCAGATTTATTATTGGAAAGAAAGGAGTAAGAAAACTGAAAAGTTGGGTGGTATAATGGGGCAGATGAAAA
Source organism: Notamacropus eugenii (assembly GCF_028372415.1). Lineage (NCBI taxonomy): Eukaryota > Metazoa > Chordata > Mammalia > Diprotodontia > Macropodidae > Notamacropus > Notamacropus eugenii. The sequence continues at coordinate 86,218,865 of NC_092877.1, read as the reverse complement.
AGGGCTTTGAATGCCAAAGAATCTGAATTTGATTGTGGAGGTGACAGAGAGCTACTGGAGTTCATTGACTAGGGATGATATTTTTGGACCTATACTTTAGGCCTGTGCAATATTCTCCTGGTCTACCAGTATGTAGGTGATAGATATAGGGAATATAACTTTTGTTTGATTAGCATATGTAACTCCCTTTTAGACAAGGACACTCCCTCTACCCTTGCACCTCAGCAACTTAAAGTGACAAGGCTGCCTAAGGAATTGAGAGACTAGATCTTAGATTTTCCTGGCATTGAGACAAATTTTCCCTTCACTACTCCTCCTTGTATTTAAAAATGCTTTTGTCACCAAAATTTGAAATAAAAAACATTTTTGCCTGAAATATGAATAACTAGAACTTGTGTTCCTATAAACAGTTCAGTTAATGCCGAGGGTTTAAGTAGCTATTGGGAAGTGACCTTCACCAAGTGTAGTAACCCTCTCTCAAAAGGAAATTATTCCCCTCTATGGAAGAAACAGAAATAAAATTATATGTGGGTAGTTCCAGCATCTCTATGTTGCCCTATTATCTTTTTATCAATCTATCAATAAGAAACAATTTATTAACCACCTATTATGTACTACCCACTGTGCTACATGCTCAGGATACAAAGACAAAATGAAACAGAACCTGTCCTCAAGGATCCTGAATTCTATCAGAGAACATTTACATAGCAGTGATGCTAAAATAAGATGGACTTCCGTTTTAAGTCCATCTTTTTATGAAGAAATTACAGAAAGGTAAAGACAATATTCAGAAAAGATGAGAGAGTGTGGAATTTTATGAGTGTCTGCATCAATGATATCGCAGATCCAGTAGAGGGTTCCTATTCCTGTTATCAGGTCTCTACATATCTGAATATTGAGCTTCATGAAGATTGCTAAAAGTCATAAACAAGAGATCTGTGGTGGAAAGGGAAAACGGCTTTGAATATTTCCTTGTCCTTATCTGAAAGGCAATTACTCTTTGAGATAATAATATAGCTTTTTTCAACTAGAAAAAAATTAGCCAGGTTAAAAAAAAGTAAAGCTAACTTATACGGTATTGGATAAATACACCTTTCATTGCAGGACAGATAGCCCTCTGTTAGAATTCTCCCATTTTGCCAAGGAGGGGTATCTGGCTACTTTAAAATAGAAGCATATGATGGTATGTAGCTAGAAAGCAAGGATAATTTAAAATAGAAGTGCAAATAGCCACTAGCCTACAGTGAGTAACAATTTAAGCGAAGTAGTAAAGAATTCTGGTTTAATTTATTTCACTTGCTCTGTACTTCCTGGCAGGGGAATGAGTGATAAAACATTTTTATAGTACAGTAAATTTCTGGTATTTTATTTACAAGGTTGTTTTAAATCATAGAGTGGCTATAACAGGAAGAAACGATACAATGTGGGAAACAAAAATCTTGTTCTCAACACAGAGAATTGTTTGTGCTTATAGTTGGTTTTCTGTATGCCTTTGACCACTACAAAGAAGCAAGCACTGAGTTTTTTCGTGTATTGTTGAGCAAAAAAAGGAAGTGAAGCAAAGATTTTATCTACTTTTTTAAACAAAATGTCCATTTCAAGTCCACAAGACTCTGTCTGCATTTTGAGAGGAGAAAACACAGTTGTAAGGAAGTGACATTACTACCTTGGCTCCCAGAGTATTTCAATGCAAATGAGATATCTCATTTACTCCAGTATTTGACAAGCTTTTCTTTCCTTTCCAGAGAAAAGTCATGTGAAACGTTATAAAGAGGACATCAGTATAACTTTACAACTCCGTGGACTCAATGCATTAATCAATGCAGAAGCTGAAAGAAAGAAGTGTTTAATAGCCTGAATCTTTTATCCTTTCTGCAGACACTGTATTACTTTAAATCCAAAAAGAAACTGCATTGAGATATACATTTATGACATGAAAGTGTGAGTTATTTTTAGTTCTAGCTCTCTCTATTAGAGATTTTTTCCCATTACTTCAAGGATTGTTAAGATGCATGTATTTCCCATTAGTGATTACTTGAGCTACACATGTAGGTCAGGAAAAGGAGAGTTATGCCTGATAGAGAATTACATGTAAAATAGTATTCTCCATACAGGGTCATATATTTGGAACTAATATCTCTATAAGAGGCTGAGGTAATTTGAGAGATATTATGTATGAAACAGAACATATATCTAATTATGTCATTAATTTGATGATATTCAGTTCCACAAATATTTCTTAAAAGTGTACCATGTACTAAACCCCAACGAAGCAAAAAACAAAGAAGAAAAATGAGATTCATTCCTCAAGGCTCTTGCCAATGGAATATTCGTGTTTCATCATGTAGTAAATAAAGAACTAGCCTTGGAGGGAGGAAGATGTAGATTTTAGTCCTGCCTTCTATATATCTATATATCTATATCTATCTATCTATCTATCTATCTATCTATCTATATATATGTATATTTGACATGTCTGACTATGATCAGGTCACTTGACTGATTTCCACAGAGAACTTTTTTAATACTTTTTGTACATGTGTGTGAGTGTGTGTGTAATGAAGCATGTGACTTTGTGAATCTTTATCTTTCAATCTATATTTAAAAAATCATAGATAATAATTTAGAAAGTCCAACTCTTAATATTACAAATTGCAGAAAGGATACAGACTGAACTAATAGAGGGACTGCCCTTACTTGGGAGATCCCTGTACCAATGAAATTGTAGGTTCAGGTCCTATTCTTAACCTATAATGTATAAACAATAATTATAATACAAGGAAGAATGTGATCCATAGCATCCAAAGAGTAAGACAGTATGATATGAGATTTGAGAAGGGAAGAGTCATTTCTAACTTGGGGAAAAAAGAAGGAAATTAGGGAAGGCAGTCATGAAATAGAAATATATGTGCAGAGACAAAATAAGGTGCTGGAGCATAATCTGTTATGCTTAAGCTGAAGTCAAAAAGAAAGGTAGGGGCAGGGCAATCATGATCTCAGACAAGGCAAAAGTAAAAATAGACCTAATCAAAAATATAACTGAGGAAACTATATTTTGCTAAAAGGTACCAGAGACAATGGAGTAATATTTTATAACAAGTATCTCTGATAAAGTTCTTATTTCTCAAGTACATAAGGAATTGATTCAAATTTATACGAATATATCATTCCCCAATTAATAAATGATCAATTTTCTAAACAAATAATTTTCAGAAGAAATCAGTTATCTATAATAATATGAAAAAATGCTCTGACTATTGACTAGAGAAGTGTGAATTAAAATAACTCTGAGGTACAACTTCATACCTTTCAGAAAAGACAAATGCTGGTGGGGATGTGGGGGAAAACACACAGATAATCTGCTTGTAGAGTTTTTAATTGGTCCAGCCATTCTGGAGAAAAATTCAGAACTACATTCAAAGGGCTATAAAACAGTCAACTCCCCAAAGACATCAAAGAAAAAGGAAAGGCACATATACACACACCCACAAATATATATATATATATATATATATATATATATACATATATATATATATATATATGTATATATATATATATATATATATAAGCTCTTTTTGTAGCTGCAAAGAATTGGAAATTAAAGGAATGTACATTGATTAGAGAATGACTAAACAATTTGCAGGGGCGGAGCCAAGATGGCGTAGTAGAAAGACGCACATACACATAGCTCCGAACCCACAACCCATAGAACAACTACAAAGAAGTAACTCACGGCGAATTCTGCACCCAGAGGCCACAGAACATTGGAGCGAGGGAGATTTCTGTTCCGGAGAGACCTGCAAACCTCTCGTAAAAGGTCCCTCGTGCTGCGGACTGGGCGCCGGGACTGGGAGCTGAGTACAGCCCTGCTGTGGCCACGGCACCGAGAGGAACAGATCCGAGCGGGCTTCAGGGACGGGATCTCCAGCGGCCGCACAAGTACCTCCACCCACAGGTGATGGGGGTCTGTGAGAGAGTCCCTTTGGCGGGTCGAGGGGGGAGTGGGGTGCCCCCATGGCTCGGGCCCCCTCGGGAGACAGAAGCTGAGGGGCAGCGGCAGACCAGGGCTCTCCAAGCAGGCAGGAGCCTGGATCCATTGTTGAAGGTCTGTGCATAAACTCCCTGAGGGAACTGAGCCTGAGAGGCAGCCCTGCCCTCACCTGAGCATCTGAATTTAATCTCACACTGAATAGCAGCCCTGCCCCCGCCCAAAGCCCTGAGGCTGGAAGCAGCATTTGATTCTCAGACCCCAAACACTGGCTGGGAGGATCAGGAGGTGAGGTGGGTGTGAGGAAAATATTCAGAGGTCAAGTCACTGGCTGGGAAAATGCCCAGAAAAGGGAAAAGAAATAAGACTATAGAAGGTTACTTTCTTGGTGAACAGGCATTTCCTCCCTTCCTTTCTGATGAGGAAGAACAATGCTTACCATCAGGCAAAGACACAGAAATCAAGGCTTCTGTGTCCCAGCCCACTCAATGGGCACAGGCCATGGAAGAGCTCAAAAAGAATTTTGAAAATCAAGTTAGAGAGGTGGAGGAAAAGCTGGGAAGAGAAATGAGAGACATGAAGTCAAAGCATGAACAGCAAATCAGCTCGCTGCTAAAGGAGACCCAAAAAAATGTTGAAGAAAATAACACCTTGAAAACTAGCCTAACTCAATTGGCAAAAAAGGTTCAAAAAGCCAATGAGGAGAAGAATGCTTTCAAAAGCATAATTAGCCAAATGGAAAAGGAGATTCAAAAGCTCACTGAAGAAAATAGTTCTTTCAAAATTAGAATGGAACAGATGGAGGCTAATGACTTTATGAGAAACCAAGAAATCACAAAACAAAACCAAAAGAATGAAAAAATGGAAGATAATGTGAAATATCTCATTGGAAAAACAACTGACCTGGAAAATAGATCCAGGAGAGACAATTTACAAATTATGGGACTACCTGAAAGCCATGATCAGAAAAAGAGCCTAGACATCATCTTTCATGAAATTATCAAGGAAAACTGCCCTGAGATTCTAGAACCAGAGGGCAAAATAAATATTCAAGGAATCCACAGAACACCGCCTGAAAGAGATCCAAAAAGAGAAACTCCTAGGAACATTGTGGCCAAATTCCAGAGTTCCCAGGTCAAGGAGAAAATATTGCAAGCAGCTAGAAAGAAACAATTCAAGTATTGTGGAAATACAATCAGGATAACACAAGATCTAGCAGCTTCTACATTAAGGGATCGAAGGGCATGGAATAGGATATTCCAGAAGTCAAAGGAACTAGGACTAAAGCCAAGAATCACCTACCCAGCAAAACTGAGTATAATACTTCAGGGGAAAAATTGGTCTTTCAATGAAATAGAGGATTTTCAAGCATTCTTGATGAAAAGACCAGAGCTGAAAAGAAAATTTGACTTCCAAACACAAGAATGAAGAGAACCATGAAAAGGTGAACAGCAAAGAGAAGTCATAAGGGACTTACTAAAGTTGAACTGTTTACATTCCTACATGGAAAGACAATATTTGTAACTCTTGAAACATTTCAGTATCTGGGTACTGGGTGGGATTACACACACACACATGCACACACGCACACACACATAGAGACAGAGTGCACAGAGTGAATTGAAGAGGATGGGATCATATCTTAAAAAAAAATGAAATCAAGCAGTGAGAGAGAAATATATTGGGAGGGGAAAAGGAAGAATTGAACGGGGCAAATTATCTCTCATAAAAGAGGCAAGCAAAAGACTCATTAGTGGAGGGATAAAGAGGGGAGGTAAGAGAAAAACATGAAGTCTACTCTCATCACATTCCACTAAAGGAAAGAATAAAATGCCTACTCATTTTGGTATGAAAACCTATCTTACAATACAGGAAAGTGGAGGATAAGGGGATAAGCAGAGTGGGGGGGGGATGATAGAAGGCAGGGCATGGGGAGGAGAGTGCAATTTGAGGTCAACACTCATGGGGAGGGATAGGATCAAAAGAGAATAGAAGTAATGGGGGACAGGATAGGATGGAGGGAAATATAGTTAGTCCTATACAACACAACTATTATGGAAGTCATTTGCAAAACTACACAGATTTGGCCTATATTGAATTGCTTGCCTTCCAAAGGGAAGGGGTGGAGAGGGAGGGAGCTAAAGAAGTTGGAACTCAAAGTGTTAGGATCAACTGTAATGTTCTTACCACTAGGAAATAAGAAATACAGGTAAAGGGGTATAGAAAGCTATCTGGCCCTACAGGACAAAAGAGAAGACAGAGACAAGGGCAGAGAGGGATGATAGAAGAGAGAGCAGATTGGTCATAGGGGCAATTAGAATGCTTGGCGTTTGGGGGGGGAGGGGAGAAAAGGGGAAAAATTTGTAACCCAAAATTTTGTGAAAATGAATGTTAAAAGCTAAATAAAAAAAACAAAAAAAAACAAAAAAAAAAACAATTTGCACTATATGATTTTGACAATACTATTGAATTATAAGAAATGATGAAGGAATTGTCAGAAAAACCTTGAAAAACCTATTTGAACTGATGCAAAATGAAGTGAGTGGAACCAGATCTTTATGTACAGTAACAATTTTGTAATGATCATCAATGTGAAAGACTTAGCTACTCTGACCAGTACAAAGATCCAAGAAAATGTGAAAGGAATCATGATGAAAAATGCTATCCACATCCACAGATATCACTGATGAATTCTGAGTGTAAAGTGAAGTGTATCTCATTTTGTTTTTCTTGCTTTCTTTTGTCACATGACTAACATGGAAGTATGTTTTGCATGTTTTCACATATATAATTAATGTAATATTGCTTGCCTTGTCAGTGGCTGGGGCGGGGGGGGAGTGGAGAGAGGGAGAGGATTTGAGATCCAAAATATAAAAAAATAAAAAATGCTTAAAATAAATAATAAAATTTAAGAGAAATAAGAGGCCAGTTGTATCTTTGCAGCAAGTGAATGGCAAACCAATGAACATTATCTGAAACATCAGCAGTCCTGGGATATGTCAGAGTTCTGTTATCTGAAGTGTCTATTATTTATGGATTTGGAAAATTAGAGAGAAGTAGAATGCAAAGAATAGACACAGAGGTGAGAATTGAGTAAGTTAATTTGCCTGAAATATTTGGAAAATTCTCATTTCTGCTTGAATTATTTGCCAGCAACTATTTGAGAGTATGTAAAATCTTCATTCATACTTTTTTTAGCAGCTCATGGGATAGCTAGATAGTGTACTGGATAGAGCATGAAGCCTAGATTCAGAAAGACCTGAGTTTAAATCCTGGGTGACCTTGAGTAAGTCATTTGATCTCTGTCTCACTTACTTCCTCTGTAAAATGGGTATAATAGCATCTATTTCCCAGGTTGTTCTGAAGATCAAATAAGATAATAATTGTAAAGCACCTAGATCCATACCTGGCACATAGCAAACATCATGTAAGTGCTAGTTATTATCATCATCATTTAAAAGTACCTTATTTTTTTCATTTCTTCTCAGTAAATTTTAGAACCAACTTGGATTTAATTTTTAGTGAGTTCCTCCTCTCTCATTTTTGCTTTGATTTGTTGATTTTTAAGTATTAAATTAGTAACTGACCCTAGATTGATAAATGAAAATATATTCTATAGTTTTGAGGAGTAAGGGAATAGTGGAAATAGAAGGGAGTACAAACTCCTCTTCCTAGAAATATGGTACAGAAGAAGAGAAAAAAATATATTAGATTGATGGAGTAGCAAAGTCAAGTGTGCATGCAGTTTTTGTTTGTTTTGATCAGACAACTTCAGTTATAGTTGGGGCTGAGGAAGAGAGATGCAGACAGACAGAGACACAGAGACAAAGACAGATACACAGAGACAGAGACATGGAGATAGACAGAGAGAGACAAAAAAGCCAGAGAGAGATTGGAGGCAAAGAGATGAATGATTATAAATAGAAGTTACTGAGCATAGAATAAAGGGCACAAATGGGAATGTTACCCTTGGAAAAAAAGGATAGAATCCTCTGGCAAATAAACTACAAAAGAAGCAAGAGTAGTTCAAAATGTTAGTGATATTTTGCAGTTTAATAAGTATTTATTTCTACAAGTTCTTCTATTCGGAGCAGAGTTTTGCTGTTGCAAACCACTCCGGTATTTTTGCAAAGAAAAGCATATGGTGTCACAAGGAGTTGGACATGACTAGTCAAATAAATAACAAAATGGGGTTATCATCTTTTGCAAAGACATTTGGAAGAAATGAAATAACAAGTGGCTTAATAGGAGTCACAACTATAATATGAGTCAAATAAGGGGGCATTATTTTAAGTATTTCTAACTGTAATCTACCTTTGTTGCCCTCTCCATCCTCCTTCTCTACTTATAATTGATTATGATATGCCACGAGAAATGTGAAGGAGCAATACTAGGGTTTGTAAGTGATTGCTGTTATTCCAATACTTCCAGAGCAGCCAAATCCATTTGAGATATATCTCCCTGGGTCTTGCTTTTTTTTGTTGTTGTTGTTGAGTCAGTAGAAAGAAAATAATAGGGAGAGCATTTGCCCATGTTCCAGAATTCTGTCTTATTGGTTAGATGAACTGTCTGTCAATATAGCTTTAGCATGGTACAGTTGTAGTTATCTAGTCTGAGGTTAATTTCTAGTAAGTCAAAAAGTGAAAGTGGTGGAACACAGGGGAGGAAATGACTTTGTTGTATTAAGATTGCTCAATGCTAAATTTTTTTTCCTTTGATGGATGGAGGAAGAACACAAATTCTACTGTATAGGCCAATAGGCTAGAAATAGAATAATTTCTCTGCAGGTGCCCCTACAATTCTGATTAATAAATACTACTTGAGCAGTGGTTAGCTTGAACAGTTTTGGGTGACTCTTGGAGGAGTACAAGTGACACATATATAATGTTTGATTTTTAATTCACTCACTACTTGAATTGCATTATTCCTGATTACATATCTTCTAGGGGAAGTTAGGTTGGCGGTGGATAGGCTGCTGAAGCTGGAGTCACAAAGATTCATCTTCCTCAGTTAAAATCTTGCTAGGGTTGGAAGCTCAATTCCATGTGGACAGTCTCGGGCAGATAAAGGTGGGAACTTCTAAATCTTAGAGTTCTCACGAGACCCCCCAGGAAACGGCTGGGAATCGAGGTGAACCGAGCTATCTTGTGTATTTCCGCCTCTTCCCGTGAGAAACGTGATGGAAGAGAGCTCTCCCCGCCCTCGAAATTGTCCCGGATCTGGGCACACTATTGTTATCTAACAGCGCGGTATTCAGATGCAAACTATGTTGCTGAAGAGTTTAAGTAGGATCAGGAAAGCCTGAAAGCTCTCTTGGGCGGAGGGGCGCGGAGCGGACAGGACAACAAGGCTCCGCTTTTCCTCTCTCTTCTCTCCCCTCCCCCTCTCTCCCCGCTTATACTTCTACTTCCAATCTCTTATTGTAAGATCTTTGCCTCCTTGGGAGATCCTTCTCTCTCTCCCTCCTAAGGAAGAATCCCCTGCACTTGTAACCAAGACCCTGAAATAAAGCTCAACCCTTGTTCGACTCTGGAACGTCCTTTCTCTCATATGCGCACCCGGCGTGGCCAGCCGAAGGCCTCGGGAGGTGAGGTAAGAAAGACTCAGGTAGCCCACAGGCCTCTAGGCCTGGAAAAATCTGACCTCAGACACTTGCTAACTGTGTGACCCTGAACAAGTCACTTAATCCTATTTGCCTCAGTTTTCTCTTCTGTAAAAGAAGGTAGAGAAGGAAATGGAAACTCACTCCAGAATCTTTGCCAAGAACATCACAAATGAGGTCACAAAACATCAGATAGGATTGAAAAATGATTGAACTGACCATGTATTTCTACATAAAGCTCAAATGTATCCTAGATTTGCATCTGGAAAGGATGATGGAAGTCACATAATCTGAGCCTTTTGTTTTTAAGAGGAGCAACTGACATCCCACCCATTTATGTGACTTGCTTAAGGTTACATATACATAAGCACTAAAGCTAGGAACTGATCCTAGGTCCTCTAACTCTAAGTTCAACACTCTTTGCATTATAACAGACTAGAATTCATAAATGTGACAGACTCATATCATTGACAAAGTTAAATAGTTCCCTAACTTAAGTTGGAGTTACATATGAACAAACTATGCCATATAGTTTGAATCCTGACCAGCATTACACTGTTCCTGAAATTGCTATTAAGTGAGTCATTCTCTGAGGTTGAATAATTCCATATTGTAGAAGATGTGATGCTATTTATCTTGCTAAAGAAAATGTACACAGGTGATATGCTTGTAGTCACCAGATATTTGATGGATTATTCTGTGGAAGAGGAAATTATTTCCTCTGCTTGTTTCAAGAGAGAATAATTAGAATAAAAGTTTAGAGGTTACAGAGGGACAAATCAGATCATTGCACCAGTTGGAGCTAGGAAGGTCCACCGAACCCATCTAGGTCAGTCTTATCATTTTACAGATGAAAAAGTGCAAGGGAGGTTAAATGTCTTGTTTACTGTTACACAGATATTAATCAGCAAAGGTGATATTTGAATCTAGGTCCTCTGGACCCAAGAGCCATTGTCTTTTTTTTTTCACCACTGAACCGTACTCTCTCCCAATAAAAGAAAAACAAATAAACATTAACAGTTATTACAAAAATTGAAACGGACTACTGTAGGATAATACTAATGTCTTATGCTTGGAATTCTTTCAAATCAAGTCCCAATTTTAGGGTACATTAGAATGGATGTATACTATCAGATATACGGATATAGATAGTACTGGATATCTTTTGAAGACCCTTCTGATCTTTGAATTGTATAAGTCTATGAACTACTTCCCAGCTTATATCTTCCATTTTGTACTAATAAAATGAATTTTTAAAATCTCAATGTAGAAATTCATATGCATGTCTAGTAAATTTCATCTTTTTGAGATATGATTCATTTTTTGGTGATCTGTTGAACTTGGTTTTTGTCATCCAATATAAAAGTTTTCTTATCTAGTTTCTTGTTGTCTACAAATGTATTATGCATGGCACTGACAATATATGTTCAAATCTGCTAAAACATTGAAAAAACATAAGCAGGGATGAATCTTTCGGAAATTCCATGAAAATTCTCTCTATAGGTTAACTTAATTCCATTAGTCAATATTCCCTCACTCTTGTCATTCTACAAGTTCTGAATCTACTTAAATGTATTATCATATATTTGATGTTATCATCCATCCTTTCTACAAAGATTTTGTGGGTGACTTTTTCAAATATCTTAATGAAATCCAAGTATGTTATATCTATAGCATTTACTGACACCAGCATAGTAACCTTTTATGCAAAGAGAATGCAGTTAGTCTGCCTTAACTTCTTTTCAGCGAAATCAGGCTGGCATATGGTGATCACTCTTTACCTTTCTATGTGCAAGTAAATTAAACCTTTAATGATCTGTTCTTGATTTTAAAAAAAAGAAACTGACGTTAAACCTATAGTCTATGGTTGCAAAGACCTATTGTCCTATTTTTTTTCTGATAACAAACAAAATGCCTATATCTCCCGTATCAAACAACATTCCCATACTTCTCAATTTATCAAGCACCACAGAATCACAGAATTTCAATTGGAAGGGACTTTAGTAGTCATCTAATACAACCCATAGGTGAATCTTTTTCTAAAACCGACCCAACAAGTTATCATTTAGAATTTATTGTAGTACTACAGTGATGGGAGAAACCACGACATCCCAAAGCAACTAGTTCTACTTTTGGATAGCTCTAATTATTAAGAAGCTTCTTTTTACATGAAGTACAAGTTTGTCTCTTTTCAATTTCTACTCATTAATCCTAGTTCTGCTACTTGGAGCTGAAGGGAACATGACATCCCCATGACAATCATTATCATATCATCCCCCTCACTCACCCCCTGCTCCAAATCTACTCTTCTCTAGGTTTAACATTATCAGTTCCTTTAACTTATCCTTGTATGTTCGGCATTAAAGATTATTAATTATCTTATTTTTTTTTTAACTTTGGACATTCTCCACTTTAATGATATGTGTCTTAAATATTCCCTGACAGGGTTCAGCAATCATATCGAAAAAAATTTTAATCCTCTAGATCATAAAATATCAGGTCTAGTAGCTTGAAATAATGGATAGCAAATTGTATCTTTTTACCATGTCCTCAAATTTCAGATTTCAGTTACAAAATGTGATTTTTATTTGAACTTTCCTCATTAAGATAATTTAACATGGGTTATAAAGTAGAAATAAAATGGATATTGAGTACTTTCACTTAGATGTTATTGTAACTATCTAAGCCCCAACAGAGGCAAATCAAAAAAATCACTATTTGATTTATTTATTATTTATTTTGCCTAGAACTGGACCCTACACATATAATTTCCTTCCTCAAAGATCCTCTTCTTCCTGCACTGTGCATTTGAAAAGTTTAATTGATTTTCTACATATAACTTGCAACATGTTAATTTGTCTTTTTTTGTAGGTCAGCTTACAACGGAGTCAGCATCTGCTATTTTTGCTACATGTAAAAGTCAGAAAGCCAGTCATAATTTTCAGCTGAATGAAAGTAAAATAAATAAAAACATGATATTTCCCATACTATATGTTCAAATGTTTCCTATAAAAAGACAGTTGTGATCATTAGCAATCACCTCTATCTAGTCAGAAGATTCAAAGAAAAACAGGTAATAGTTAAAATGCCCAAGAGAAAGACAAGGAAAGGTCAACAAATTTTGGGGGAATAAATGCAGTAGGGTCTAATAAAGAACTAAATAAATGGGCAAAAGAGAGAAGCACCTCCATTAAATAAGAAATGGTGAAACTGAAATCAAATAGCAATATTTGAAGCTTTTCTCTCAAATTAATTCAAATCTACATGACAAGAATTTATTAAATATCTAATGGGTGCCAGGCACTGTGCTGGGTGTTACAAAGTTAAAACATCCTTCAGGTACTATGGGTTCTACAGGGGAATGTATTCCTGCCTGCCTACCCCTGCTCCAGTTTCAAATCACATGAAAAATGTCAGAAATATCTAAATTATAAATGCTAGCAAATTTCTTTAGTTAATATTTGAAGACCATCTAACCTCTTTAGAAAGTGTTATTTAAAAATTCAGTGATGGGGGGGGGGGGTTGGAGCCAACATGGCAGGGATCTGCTCTAGCTCTCCCCCAAAAGTCCTTAAAATACCTATAAAAATGACTCTAAACAAATTCTAGAGCAGCAGAAGCCACAAAATGACAGAGTGAAACACATTTTTAGCCCAAGACAATCGAGAAGGCTGACAGGAAGGGTCTATTGCAATGGGTTCAGAGAGGAATGCAACCCAGCCTAGGAGGAGTCAACACAGACTAGACTGTAGCAAGCCTCAGGACATTGACATCTGCTGAGGTTTTCTGATTTCTCAAACCCCAAATGCCAAACACAGCTTTAAATTTCAGTGAGAAAGATCTCTTAACGAGGTGAAAGGGGAGTCTGCTCTAGCCCCAGACTCAGCCCCAAACCCAGGGCAGCAGCAGCTGAAGCCAGAACTGCAGCTGCTTCTGAAGCCTTCAGCCTACAGACCGTGGGATAATCAAGCAGCTAATCTGGATCCCAGCACTGAGTGGCTGTTCTGAGTTGAATAGGAGCTCTGGGTTGGCAGAGCTGATGGCCACTGTGGAGAGGGAATGCTACTCACAATTCCAGAGTAGAAAATGGTGCTTCTAGTTGCTCACAGACCAAAGTGCAAAGGTCTATCTGAAAACTGTGATGAAAAAAAGAGTTCAGACATCATCTTCCAAGAAATTATCAAGGGGAGGTGCCTGATATTATGGAACCAAAGGGTAAACTAGATATGGAAAGAATACATTGATCTCCTACTGAAAGATATCCCAAAAAGAAAACTCCTAGGAATATTATAGGGAAATTCCAGAGTTCCCAGGTCAAGGAGAAAATATTACAAGTAGCAGGAAAGAAACAATTCAAATATTGTGAAAATACAATTAGGATAACACAAAATTTAGCAGCTTGTACAATAAGGAATCAGGGGGCTTGGAATATAATATTCCAGAAGTCAAAGGAGGTAGGATAACTGACATAAGCAATACATACATCACAGATCAACAGTCAGGCACTTGTCTGACCATCCATATATAGTTACCAGAGAGAGAAGCACCAATATTTGGTTTTTCAAAGCCAGGGATGAGAAGGAGACTCCTTAGTGGCTGCCCAGAGTCTCATCTGGGCAGAGTCTTATCTGGCCAAAGAAACACTTCCAATCAGTAAGCTCCAAAGTATTTACACATTTTTCAGAGCCAGAGGACATTATAACCCTTGAGAACCAGTGCCTCATTAGAAAATTAACAAAAAGGGTGGCCTTCTTACAAATCTTCCCTAATCAAACTTCCCTTAATGGGCAGGCCCATTAATGGGTGGGGAAGATCTCATTAAGAAGCAAAATTATATTAACAACAAACAAAAATCCATTATCAATCCACATAAAAGAGGCAACAAAGAGCTTTTCCAATGGAGGGGAAGAGGGAGGAGGTAAAAGGGAGTAAGTGAGCCTTAGGAGATTTGGTTTCACTAGGGAATATCACACATTCAATTGGGTATGGAGACATATTTTGCCCTGCAGGAAGGCAAGGGGAAGGGGATAGGAGAGGGAATATAATAGAAGCGATAGCAGATAGAGGGAAGAGATAATCAGAAGCAAACATCATTGTGGGGAGACAAGTCAAGGGAGAGAATGAAATAAATGGAGACTAGGACAGGAAAGAGGAAAATGTGGTTATTCTTTCACAATATGGAAGTAATGGAGTGTCTCACATGGCTACACATGTATGACCTATATTGAATTTCTTGTTTTCTCCATGAGGTAAGTGGGGAGGGAGGAAGGGAGAGAATGTGGAACTCAAAGCTTTAAAAATGAATGTTAAAAATTGTTTTTGCATGCAATTGGGAAATAAGATGTACACATAATGGGTATGAAATCTGTCTTGCCCTACAGGAAAATAGAGGGGATAAGGATGAAAGAATGGGGGGGGGGGGGGGAGTGATAGATGAGAGGACAGGTTGGCAGAAAGGGTGGATGGGATGCATGCTGTCCTGGGGTGAGGGGAGTGGAGAGATGGGAAATAATTTAGAATTCAAATTCTTGTGTAAGTGAATGATAAAAACTGAAAAATGAATAAATTACATATTTTTAAAAATTCAATAATAAAACATTCTTAGTGATGAAATATAGACACCATCTAGTTGGGTCACAAGACAATAAGGGAATAGAAAGACTCCAGAACTGACATGTGTCCTCTTGGACTAAATCAAAGGAAGTAGTATCTTTGATCTATCACTATCAGACAATATGTAGCAGAATGTATTTGGTTCCATATCTCACAACTGTAAATGGAGATAGATAAACTGAAGTTGGTGAAAGCAACCAGGAGGTGAGGAGGCTATAGGACCTATGTTTTATAAAGTGTAATTGGACATAATAGGGTTTGTCATGAGGAGATGACATGACTAAGAGCAGACATATTAACTGTATTTAAATATTTGAAGACCTATTATGTGTAAATAACAAAATACATTTTTTGTATTACACTAGATGATAAAGCTAGGAACACCAATTAATAGTTGCCAAGGGGATGTGTTAAAGTGAACTTCACAGAAGTCTCTCCAGCCATTTTGTCATGCATCAGAATAAACTTCTAAGCTACATCTTGACCTAACTATTACTGAATTTGAGAAGTGGTTAGGTCATTACCTTTCAGAGATTTGAAAGAGATTGTACGAGAGATTAGTCAAAGTAACTTCTGAGGAGCCTTCCAAATCAAAGTCTATGATCCAACAATTCTTCTTCTTCCTCCCACAATTATTTTTTTCTTTTACTTATGAATATACTCTCTGGCCAAAAAAAGAGTTTTGCCTTGTGAAAAACTTTTTATTTCTTCAAATCAACTCTGAAATACCAATAGAAATAGTTATAATGTCAATTTAAGACAGGGTAAGTGAACCATGTAATAGCATTTTAAAAATGAAAGCAAGGTTGGCTGTGATAAGATAAATGAAAGCTGATTGTCATGTTCTATATATTAATTCTTTATAATCAATGTTGGAAATACAATCCACTAATCTTCCTTCTTCAATGAGGAAAGAAGTGACTTGATGAGGTAATGTGGGGATGAACTCAGAACTTCCAATGTTGTTCTTGTTGCAGTGAACGGAAATGGGGGTATGTGCATATGGGGGGATTCTTTCTTTTTTTATTTATTCATTCATTCATTCATTCATCCATTTATTTATTTATTTATGTATTTATTTATTTATGTATTTAACTTTTAACATTCATTTTCACAAAATTTTGGGTTACAAATTTTCTCCCCTTTTATCCCCTCCCCCCCCAAACACCAAGCATTCTAATTGCCCCTGTGACCAATCTACTCTCTCTTCTATCATCCCTCTCTGCCCTTGTCTCCGTCTTCTCTTTTGTCCTGTAGGGCCAGATAGCTTTCTATACCCCTTTACCTGTATTTCTTATTTCCTAGTGGCAAGAACATTACTCGACAGTTGTTCCTAACACTTTGAGTTCCAACTTCTTTACCTCCCTCCCTCTCCACCCCTTCCCTTTGGAAGGCAAGCAATTCAATATAGACCAAATCTGTGTAGTTTTGCAAATGACTTCCATAATAGTTGTGTTGTATAGGACTAACTATATTTCCCTCCATCCTATCCTGTCTCCCATTACTTTTATTCTCTTTTGATCCTATCCCTCCTCATGAGTGTCGACCTCAAATTGCACCCTCCTCTCCATGCCCTCCCTTCTATCATCCCCCCCACCCTGCTTATCCCCTTATCCCCCACTTTTCTGTATTGTAAGATAGGTTTTCATACCAAAATGAGTGTGCATTTTATTCTTTCTTTTAGTGGAATGTGATGAGAGTAGACTTCATGTTTTTCTCTCACCTCCCCTCTTTATCCCTCCACTAATGAGTCTTTTGCTTGCCTCTTTTATGAGAGATGATTTACCCAATTCAGTTTCTCCCTTTCTCCTCCCAATATATTTCTCTCTCACTGCTTGATTTCATTTTTTTTAAGATATGATCCCATCCTCTTCAATTCACTCTGTGCACTCTGTCTCTGTGTGTCTGTGCGTGTGTGTGTGCATGTGTGTGTGTGTAATCCCACCCAGTACCCAGATACTGAAAAGTTTCAAGAGTTACAAATATTGTCTTTCCATGTAGGAATGTAAACAGTTCAACTTTAGTAAGTCCCTTATGACTTCTCTTTGCTGTTCATCTTTTCCTGGTTCTCTTCATTCTTGTGTTTGAAAGTCAAATTTTCTTTTCAGCTCTGGTCTTTTCATCAAGAATGCTTGAAAATCCTCTATTTCATTGAAATACCAATTTTTCCCCTGAGGTATTGCACTCAGTTTTGCTGGGTAGGTGATTCTTGGTTTTAGTCCTAGTTCCTTTGACTTCTGGAATATCCTATTCCATGCCCTTCGATCCCTTAATGTAGAAGCTTCTAGATCTTGTGTTATCCTGATTGTATTTCCACAATACTTGAATTGTTTCTTTCTAGCTGCTTGCAATATTTTCTCCTTGATCTGGGAACTCTGGAATTTGGCCACAATATTCCTAGGAGTTTCTCTTTTTGGATCTCTTTCAGGCGGTGTTCTTTGGATTCCTTGAATATTTTTTTTGCCCTCTGGTTCTAGAATCTCAGGGCAGTTTTCCTTGATAATTTCATGAAAAATGATGTCTGGGCTCTTTTTTTGATCATGGCTTTCTGGTAGTCCCATAATTTTTAGATTGTCTCTCCTGGATCTATTTTCCAGGTCAGTTGTTTTTCCAATGAGATATTTCACATTATCTTCCATTTTTCCAATCTTTTGGTTTTGTTTTGTGATTTCTTGCTTTCTCATAAAGTCCTTAGCCTCCTTCTGTGCCATTCTAATTTTGAAAGAACTATTTTCTTCAGTGAGCTTTTGAATCTCCTTTTCCATCTGGCTAATTTTGCTTTTGAAAGCATTCTTCTCCTCATTGGCTTCTTGAACCTCTTTTGCCAATTGAGTTAGCCTATTTTTCAACGTGTTATTTTCTTCAACATTTTTTGGGGTCTCCTTTAGCAGGATGCTGACCTGCTGTTCAGGCTTTGACTTCATGTCTCTCATTTCTCTTCCCAGCTTTTCCTCCACCTCTCTAACTTGATTTTCAAAATTCTTTTTGAGCTCTTCCATGGCCTGAGCCCATTGGGTGGGCTGGGACACAGAAGCCTTGCCTTCTGTGTCTTTGCCTGATGGTAAGCATTGTTCTTCCTCATCAGAAAGGCAGGGAGGAAATGCCTGTTCACCAAGAAAGTAACCTTCTATAGTCTTATTTCTTTTCCCTTTTCTGGGCATTTTCCCAGCCAGTGACTTCACCTCTGAATATTCTCCTCACACCCACCTCGCCTCCTGATCCTCCCACCCAGCGTTTGGGGTCTGAGAATCAAATGCTGCTTCCAGCCTCAGGGCTTTGGGCGGGGGCAGGGCTGCTATTCAGTGTGACATTAACTTCAGATGCTCAGATTGGGGCAGGGCCACCTCTCAGGCTCAGTTCCCTCAGGGAGTTTATGCACAGACCTTCAACAATGGATCCAGGCTCCTGCCTGGTTGGGGAGCCCTGGTCTGCCACCGCCCCTCAGCTTCTACCTCCCGGGGGGGCCTGAGTTATGGGGGCACCCCACTCCCCTCTCGACCCGCCAAAGAGACTCTCTTACCAACCTCTGTCACCTGTTGGTGGAGGGACTTGTTCGCCGCTGGAGATCCTGTCCCTGAAGCCTGCTCTTATCTGTTCCTCTTGGTGCCGTGGCCGCGGCAGGTCTGGGCTGGGCTCCGTGTCTGCAGGGAATGGACATTTTGAGAGAGGTTTGCAGGTCCCTCTGGAACAGAAATCTCCTCTCTCCACTGTTCTGTGGCCTCACTGCTCCAGAATTCGCCGTGAGTTACTTTTTACAGATGTTGTATGGGTTGTGGGTTCGGAGCTATGTGTATTTGAGTCTTTCTACTCCACCCTCTTGGCTCCGCCCCCGGGGGGATTCTTTCTAAGAGAAAAATAACTAACAAAATCTTTTGGCAGAGAAACAATTAATTTTATTAGTAATATTATTATTATTATAAAAACAAAAATATTACTTTTAAAAAGCAGAGATGCAAAACTTATCCCAAGCCACTTAAAGGAAGATCTTATCTTAATTGTACTTTTATACTTGTGGAAAAATAAGTAGTCAGATATTAAGGGGTGGCACAAAGGGGAAAGCAACTGTTAAACTTTTATCATCATCATACCCTATCAACAGGTAGCTAGGTCACATAAAGAAAAGATTGCTGGTCCTGGAATTAGAAATATCTAAGTTTTAAATTGTTCCCACACACTTACTAGCTAGATGACTCTGAACAAGTCACTTAACTTCTTAAGTTATAGTTTCTTCTATTATCAAATGGGAATCATACCTACCTACTGGGATTGTGAGAATCCAATAAAAAGATATTTATAAAACATTTAGAATGTCTCATGAAACATTTTTAATCATTTATTATACATGTCCAACACTGTGCTAAGCATTCTGAGAATGCAGAAGGCAAAAATGCCCTGGCACCTTCTTTCAAATAGTTTGCTATCAAGTTGGGAAAACAAAACTAATATGTATGAGTTTCCTTTAAAGGTTAAAGAAACCTTGATAGCATAGTGGACATAACTCTAGACCCAGAGTAAGAAAGAATTGAGTTCACACCCAAAGTCAGACACTTATTGGATATGAGGTCCTGAGCAAGTGTTTTCCTAAATTTCTTCAACTGCAAAAAGGGTGTTGTAATAACTAATGTCTCTTAGGATTATTGTGAGGATAAAGTGAGGTAATATTTGTAATATGCTTTGCAAACTTTAAATCATATTTATATCTACACTAGATATAACTCGTATGTCATCTTCCATGAGATTTTTTTCTTACATGTCCTCCTGATTCAAATTAGTTGTCTTGATCAGTATTTGGCCATTGAACCCAGATGGCTCTGCAGGAGAAAGTAAGGCTGATGACTTTAGACAGCCTTCCCTCACTTAAATCCATTTCACTTGCCAGTTATGGCAACATCTTCCTAATGTCATGGTACACTTAGAGAAGCAAAGACAAACCACACGCTCAATCCACACAATCCTCTAGTGAAGTGTAAGCTTTGTAATGATGCCTACCCTTTTTAATGATACTGATCCTCAGACTTGGCACAGTATCTTGCACATAGTAGATACTTAATAAGTGTTTATGGGATAAGATCAATAAATTGACTGATACAACATAGTATATAACAAAGTATAAAATTATGTTGCCCAGATCATATTTGAAAGCTCATGATGAGAAGAAGTTTACACTGAATCTTGACTGAACAGAAATCACACACTTAACAAGAGAGGAAGACAGTTAAAAGAATGTTAATAAAGATCCAGAATGAAATTGGAGTATTCATGGGTTGCTAAGGAGAATAACATACTGAGAATGGAATATATTTGTAGTAGAAGTTGAAGGAAATATAGTTGGATTTTTAGGATGAGGTCTTTAAAAGTCAGGAACAAATGGTTTTTAAATTACATGGGTTCCATGATACTCAGACACTGTGAATTAATTCAGGTACATCACAGAGCTTATTAAGTAATGATCATAATCATCACTGTCATCATTGTCCTCACTGTGAACTTTTATTCTGTATTTTAAGTTTTACAAGCATGTTACATAAATTATCATATTTGATCTTCACAATATAGTTACTACTATTACCCAGAAAAAGTAACTGAGGCTAAAAGAAATGACCTGTGCAAACAGTATGTGTCTGAGGTGTGTGTGTTCGTCCTTCATTGCTGAAGAAGACCATTCAATCAGAGAAATAATGACATGACTTGCACTTTACTTTGTTTTGAGTGAGGGAGGGCTGTGCAGGTCACCAACCTCACTTCTCCTACAGAGCCATCTGAATCCAGGGACCAGATATTCATCAGGATGACTGGAGATGACCCAAGATGAGGCAATTGGGTTAAGTGACTTGCCCAAGTTCACACAGCTAGTGAGTGTACCAAGTGACTGAGGTGAGATTTGAACTCATAGGTCCTCCTGACTCCTGCACTGGTACCCTATCTACTGCACCACCTAGTTGCCCCATGTGTCTGAGGTAGGACTTGAAATCACATCTTAATGATTCCAAATCAAATACTGTCCCAGCTTGTTGACCCACAGAAGAAAGCACAAGCACTCTACTTTCCCAATGAAAGCAAAGTTCTGATCAAAGTCAATGAAGACAAAACTATTTACAATTCATAAGGACTTATATTCACTTCAACTGAAAGAGAACATAGTACAACCATTGTCTCATAGGTATGTGCAAAGAAGGTTAAATTTTAAGCTATGTGTATTTGTTTTAAAGGTGGTCAGCATCTGTCACAGCCAATTTCCATGGGTAGAGGTAAGATCAATAAATAGAGGAGTTGTGTTGTTAGTTGTATGTGAACTTGAAGTATGTAATCTGATAGATAAACAATGTTTTTCAGGCATTAAAATGTTCAAAAATGATATATTCTTAATTTTCATTTATTTTGGAAAATATAAGCATAATCTATTAAACAAAATCCTTTAGTTTCTTAACTATTGAATGCAGTAATGAACACGACTATGGATACTCATGTTTATCTTTATTGTTTAGATTTATTTGTTTATACTTTATAGTAATTTTAAGATTTAAATTTAATTATGTATTTTTAGTTTTCCACATTCATTTCCACAAAATTTTGAGTTGCAAATTTTCTCTCCATCTTTCCCCTCCTTGCAAACCTGACATGGCATAAATTCTGATAACCCTTTCCCCAAGTCTGCCCTTCTTTTTACCATGCCCTCCTCTTATCCCGTTCCCCTTTACTTTTTCGAAGGGCAAGATAGATTTCTATACCCCGTTGCCTGTATTTTTTATTTCCCAGTAGCATGTAAAAACAATTTGTAAACATTTGTTTTTAAAATTTTGAGTTCCAAATTCTCTCCCTTCTTGCCACGCCACCTATTCCCATTGAGAAGGCCAATAATTCGATATAGGGTATACCTGTCTAGTTATGCTAAATACCTCCATAATAGTCATGTTGTAAAAGATGAAATAGAAAGACTAACTATATTTTCCCCTCTATCCTATCCTGCCCTGCAAGTACTCTATTTTCTCCTTTGACCATGTCCCTTTTCAAAAAATGTTTGTTTCTAACTAGTTCCTCCCCTAATCTGCCCTCACTTTTATCATCTCTCTCCCTTATCCTTATTCCCCTCTGTTCCTGTAGGATAAGATACCCAATGGAGTGTGTAAATTACTCCCTCTTTAAGCCAAATCCAATGAGATTTCCTTCTCACCTCCCCCCTCTTCCCCTCCATTGTAAAACTGTTTTTTTGCCTCTTTTATGTGAGATAATGTACTTCATTCCATCCTCCCTTTCTCCTCTCAATTTATTACTCTCTCACCCCTTAAATTTATTTATTAGATATCATCCCTTCATATTCAAGTCACCCTGTGCTATCAATCTATGTATGTCTCTTTCTCTCTCTCTCTGTCTCTCTCTGTCTCTCTGTCTCTGTCTCTCTCTCTCTCTCTCTCTCTCTCTCTCTCTCTCTCTCTCTCTCTCTCTCTCTCTCTCTCTCTCTCTCTCTCTTTCTCCTCTAGTACTCTAATACCCTAATACTGAGAAAAGTCTCTGGAGTTAGATTTCCATATAGGAATTTCCAGTTACATTTCCATGTAGGAATGTAAACAGTTCAACTTTATAGTCTCTTGTGATTTCTCTTTCTTATTTACCTTTTTGTATTGATGTATTTTTGCTTATTGTTAATGTAATTTTGCTTCTTAACGGGAAGATCTTTCCCATTCATTAATAAGCCCATGTGACTTGATTGGGTCACATAGAAGTCTGAGTCACTTGGAACCTGTGATGGGAGGAGCTTGCTGAAAGGCTGAAACTGGTAGAGGTGGAGCTAGAGCAGATTTGAGACAAAATTGGTCAGAGTCTTGTCAGAGCCAGGAAAGATGCAGACAAGCAGACAGCTGACTAAAGTGAATAAAATACCTTGTTGGTGATTTTAAGAGAGCCTGCTTGTGATTTGTTAAATGCAGCTGGTTTGTGGGAAGCCTAGCAGGAAGAAGGCTTGGGGCTGGTGTTGTCCTCTGCATTGTTATTGTGTGTAGATGGATTCGACTTTCTGGTGTCTGAATAAATGTTTTGGTTTTGTCTTCTACGTGGAGAATCTGAGAGTCTGTTGAATTTGGGGATTCAGAATTGCACTGGGATATTAATGGCTGCTGTGGGAGTTGTGGTTATCACAATGCTGCTACATTTTTACATGCTTTTCTTGACTCTTATGTTTGAAAGTCAAATTTCTATTCAGCTCTGGTCTTTGCATCAAGAATGCTTGAAAGTCCTCTATTTCATTGAAGAACAATTTTTTTCTCCCTGAAGGATTATACTCAGTTTTGCTGGTTAGATAATTCTTAGTTTTAGTTCTAGCTCCTCTGACCTCTGGAATATCATATTCCAAGGCCTTCAGTCCCTTGATGTAGAAGCTCCTAGATCTTGTGTTACCCTAATTGTACTTATACAATACTCAAATTGTTTCTTTCTGGCTACTTGCAATATTTTCTCCTTGACTTGGGAGCTCTGGAATTTGGCTGATCCTCCTTGTCACTAAAGTGAGATTCTATAGTTTGACTTCTTTGACAATATTTGCTTATCTTACCAGACAAACACTTAACTTTCTAACTCTTTGTCAAGGTGTCAGCTACTTGATTCCTCACCATCTGTGTGCCCAGAGCTCTGGAAAAAGCCACAGCTGCTGCTGTCACCTCAGCCACCACCCTGGTGCTGGGGCTGGACTCAGCCAGACTATGTTTCTCTTTCACCTGGTCCCAGAGAGTTTTCCCACTGACCTTTTTGTCATTTGTGTTTTGAGAAGTCTGGAAACCACCACAGCTGTGAATGATTCAGGCATTCTCAGGCCTCTCTCTGCCAGTGTAGTTCATGCTTCTTTTAGTTTCTCAGCTAAGAGATATGTAGACTATATGTGTTGTAGTCTAATTATCTTAAGAGACTATAAGAAATTATAGGCGCCAAGACAAAAGACATGATATAAAGCTAATGGCATTATTTCTAATACAGCTCCATGCTTTTTTAGCCCCTTGTTTAAATATCATCTAGTCTCATGTCCCTCTGTCTTTAACTAAGCCCACTTTTCCTGTTATTGAGTGAGTTTAGAATTCTCATAGGAATGCTTTTGAAGCTACTGGCAACTGTCTTGGATATTTTTTTAGAAAACGCATCTGGAGGAAATTTGTCTAGATTTCAAACAGTGCTTTCTATGATACAGAGAGCTTTTCAGAAATTTTGATGGGTTTATATAAGAAGATATAAGAAGCAATTTTTTTCAAACCCTAATCAAATGGTCTTAAATGCTGAGGAAATATTTTAAGTTTTTCCCAAAGTTTGCTTTGTCTCCTCTCTAAAGGATGGATGAATGAATAACTGCTGACCTAGGTTTAAAATCTCTGAGGGGAGAGCCCCCCAAGTGGTCTGAGAATGTTTGTAGAGATTTATTCATTTTCCTTTCTGAAGTAAGATACTTGATTTCCTGTTTTGAAGTTAGGCAACAAAGCCAAATTGTCTCTCTATACATACACCTATATATATGTAGTCGAAGGTCTCATTTAGGAATAAAAACCAATTGTGTATTATTCCATTCACCACAGAACTATCATAAGGTACTGTAAGTGGTTAGTGACAGAACTGAGTTCTTTTGACTCTAAGTCCACCATTCATTCAATTTGTTGTAGCATTTGATACCCACTTGAGACTAAATTGGAGAGGCTCTCTGTGGGAAAGTCAGAGGAGAAGAATCTCAGCCCCTTTGAGTCGATGGACAAGTGTAGTTACAGAAATAAAATTAATTATTTTTTTTTCCTCACCTGAAGAGTGAGGGAATTACTTCAAGCCACCCAAGATCCCTAATCCCTGCCAGGAGAAGCACACATGCTCAGTGGGTACTATAATAGAACAGGCTTTCCCTCAGAAAAGGCGTGAGGGTGGTGATTTCTTTAAATTATTTTTTGTAGATTCAAAGGTCTATCTTGTCCTCACAGAAGATGTTATAAACAGAAGCAGATCATTATTCCTATTTTGCAGATGATGAAGTTGATAATTATATAGGATAAGTAATTTGTATAACATCACAGAAATAGGCAAGATGTCAAATGTTATTTGAACGTGGGTCATTTGCATCTATATGAAAATATTTTCTCAGCTAGCAAGTGATAGAATTTGAGTCTTTTAATTCTAAGTCCATTGTTTGTTCTATTATAGCATTTCATCCTTTTAGCTTTCCTTACTGATCCCTCAGGCACTAGAAATCTAAATTTCCCCCTGATAGTATCCATCAGTAGTCTTAGGAGCTTACCTTCATTCAGATAGTGAACTCACAATCAGGAGACATGGGTGAGATCTCAGCTCTTACCTCTTTCAATATAATCACCGACATGTTTATTTCCTGACTTGCAAATGAATTGTATTTAAGTGAAGAAGGACTGTGCAAAGTCACCAGACTCACTCTCTCCTCTGGAACCATATGGGTCCAGTGGTAAGATATAGATCAGTACAACTACAGATAGCCTTCTCTTATCCAACCTGTACATGGAATGAACCCCCATTATCCTCTCTCTTCAAGTCAAGTGTCCATTTCATTATACAATGCTTTTTTATATTAAAGATATTCAACGTTATAATGAGACTCCATATAAATCATAATTTAATGGAAGATAAAATTTGAGTTAGTATAATCTATTTTTTTCCTAAAAGGATTTTAAAGCATCTCAAAAGAATGGGATTGATCTGTTTCTTAAATTTATAATCTGGAGGCATGTCACTGTGCAAGCTTAAATCAATGGAGATATAGAATTGTAAAGTCAGCAAAGCAGAAGGCCACAGATAGATTAAGTACTCTTACCATCAATGTCCTGTCTTTGGCTACAGCTTTGAGGTCAATGAACAGAGAAAGAAGGTTAATTTCACTTCTAGATGAACAAGGTTCATTCTAAGTCCAGAATAAATTTCACTCTATCCTATTTTATGTTTCCACTGGGCTTTGCAGAATCAAAATCATCTCTGGGGTCTTTTTTAACCCTAATAGATATAGTACATCAGTAAAAAATGGCATATGTATGTGTATTTATATATATATATATATATATATATGCATAAATATATATGTATATATGTATGTGTGTATTTATATATATTGTAAAGAAATTATCATAGAATATTTAATATTAAAAAAAGGTTATTTTGTGTTATAGGGAGGAAAGATTATCCTAACAAAGAAGGAAGATCTGGTAGCTTTACACACACACACACACACACATACATATATATATGTGTATATATATATATATTTTCATTTCTTCAGCTAATCTTGTTTCATCAAAAATCATACAAATAAATGAAGAATCTGTCTGGAATATTACAGGTTTTGTAGCATTACATAGAAATTTGTGAGCAGTTCCTGAGGTGTAGAGGAAACAAGACAAAACTGAATCTACCAGTCCGGAATAGTGGAAGTAACACTGCATTGGGTCACAAGGTCATGATTCTCATGTCCTTTCTGGGCCTCAGTTTCCTCATCTTTAAGAAGAGAGATTAGCCTACATTAATTCTGATTTTTTTTCAAAGCCTACTCTTTGAACAGGACAAGCAGAAATGTGCAATTATACAGGAAGTTTAGTTTGGAAATGGTCAAACCAATGCAAAATTTTCACTGCAAATTAGAATTGCCCAGATTATGATGGCAAAATTATGATTTCTAAAACATTTTTGATTTTGTACTCTTCAAATCTAGGAATATGTAAAACTTCCTCCCCATTATCTCCTTTTGGATACAAGACATTATAGATAAAATTCTAACAATCATGTAAAAGTGTTCCTATAACTATAACAGATTAAAGGTACTTTGGTTTCTCATTTAAATGTGGCTACATATAATAACTGTTAAATGTTAAATGGAAAAATCATATCCACAGTACCAAATGCATACCATTCTTTGGAAGAAGGAAGTTTCGGGGTTCTCTGAATATTTAGAATAAAAATGCTGAAAAATAAGCACTAATATAAATATGGCATAAATGTTCCAGGAGAAATGATAAGGGTATTGGATTTAGAGGCTGAAGGGAATTTAGAGATCTCATAGTTCAACTCCTTCATTTTACAAATGAGGAAATTAACTCAGAAAGTTCCAGTTATTTAAATATGTCACATATAATAAGTAGCAGACTTTTTTTTAGTAGAGTCAGTTTCTCTGACTTTAGCTGCTCACATAAATGGAACCAAATCAGATTTAAATTGATTACTTGTTTAAGACATAAGTTTTGAAAGTCCATTAGTCCATAGGTTCCTCCTCCATCCCATAACTATGAATGGTTTACTTTTCTGTAATGCATTAGAGTTTAAAAATCTGAAGACCAAATCAACTATCCACACTACTTTCCCCAATCTAGTGGTGAGCAGAACCCAACTCTAAAATAAATTCCAAACTGAAAATAGGTTGGAAAAACATACAATTCAAAAAATAACCTGATCATCAAAAGGTACTATGGTGACTATGAAAAGCTTAGAAAAGATAATGACTTTAAAATATAAGCAAAGTCTCAAAAATGCAACTGGACACAAATCCACCAAGAATTCCTGAAAGAGTTAAAGAAAAATCAAAACAATGCTTTTAATAATCAGAATCTAGAGGAAAACTGGGGGAAAAATGAGAGTAATAGAACAAAATTATAAAAAGAAAATTAACCATTTTGTAAAAGAAGAACAAACATACTAAAGAAAATGAAATTAAAAAATTAGAATTGCCAAAATGTCCAAAGATGCACAAAAACTCAGAAGAAAATAACTCAAATTTTGAATTGATCAGTTGGAAGCTAATGACTCCATGAAATCTCAAGAAACAGTTTCAAAATTATTGAACTACCTGAAAGCCATGATCAAGAAAAGAGCCTAGACATCATATTTCAAGAAATTATAAAGGAAAATTACCCAGATATTTCAGAAATAGAACACAAAATTGAAATGGAAAGAATTCACTCATCACCTCTTGAAGAAGATCCCAAAATGAAAACTTTTAGAAATCTTCTAGCCAAAGTCAAGGCCTTTGAGGTCAGGAAAGCACAAGACATCACACATAATAAAGGGATGTAGGGCTTGAATTACATTATTCTGTAAAGGAAAGTAAGTAGGATTGCAACCTAGAACAACCTACTCAGCAAAATGAGTATAATTATACAGGGTGAAAAACTGATATTTAATGAAAGAGGTCTTTTTTTAAAAAAAATATTTTCTAAATTGTATGTAAAAATAATTATAACATTTTTTAAAGTTTTGAGATTTAAATTTCCTTCCTTCCCTTTACTCCCTACTCCTTGACAAGGCAAGTAATTTGAGGGGGATTATAACTTTGTGGTCATGTAGAATATTACTATATTACCTATGAATTAATATTACACTAACAAAAAGAATACAAAAACCAAAAAAAATTCTGAGTAGTAAAAAAATTTTAAAAGTAGAACATAAAAATATTACTTGGCTTATCATATCCTTGAAGAGTAGACCATTTATGAGTTCTTTTCCCTATTTAATAGATGAAGAAACTGAAGCTCAATAAATCTTGATCAAAGTCACACCCTAAGGTTGTTTCAGAATTTGGATTTCAAACCAAATCTTCTCACTCCAAGTTTTAATATGTTTCTATTTTACAACTCTGTCATTTTCCCCATTCATATTCATTTTTAATGCATATAAGAATTGAGAAGCATGCATTCAACATTATTTTTGATAACTTTTAGAAATGTTTTCTAAATGTATTTGGATTTTCTCTCTCCTTCCTGACATTG
Source organism: Notamacropus eugenii (assembly GCF_028372415.1). Taxonomy (NCBI): domain Eukaryota; kingdom Metazoa; phylum Chordata; class Mammalia; order Diprotodontia; family Macropodidae; genus Notamacropus; species Notamacropus eugenii. The sequence goes on along the minus strand of NC_092877.1, from coordinate 86,189,923 downwards.
GAAATGAGTTTCACAGAATCATAAAATCTTAGTGTTAGTCAAAACTCGTGCTTGAACAAGGATCCATTCTATGAGAAATTATCTCATAAGTGCCCATTCAGTAGTTGTCTGAAAATTTCAAGTGATACTTAACTCTTTATATAGAATACATTTTTACAATTCTAATTTTATTACTTTTTTTTTCTTTCATCAAGTCTAAATGTGTTTCTGCAATTTCCAACTAATCTTTGGAAGTCTGGGATCTAGGGTCAAATAGAACAAGTGAAATCTCCTTTGTAGACTTTCAAGTGTCAAATAGCATTCAGGTCTCTGAACCTCATTTTTCCAGACTGAACAAATTTAGGGCTTTAAAAATATCCTGATAGATCATGATCTCAAGGATAGATCTCTATTTTAACTGCTCACTTCTGAACATATTCACCACTTTTATCAGTGTCCTTCTATAACAGTGGTACCCAGATGTAACACAATATCATAGACTTGTTCTGACAATGGTAGAGTATGGTAGAATTATAACTCTCCCAGCGATAGGGAGGTAGAGTGTTCAAGTCTGTTGAAATCTTTTTGGATCCTGATTATAATCAAACAAGTTACTTATCCATGCTACCTTTGCATTGCTTGAAAACTTGAAAAACAAGCTATCTTTGCCTTTAACTCAAGTAATTAATTAAGATGCTCCACAAAACAGGGCCAGGCAGAAGTGTGTAGGGAACTCTATTAAATCTTTCCTTACAAAGTGAAAAGATACCATTAAGAAGTACTCTTTGGGTCAGTCCATTCAATTAATTTTGGACCCACTAATTGTTTTGTCATCCTGCCCTCAACTCTCCCTCTTTTGGGCAAGAATATTATGAAATATTTTGTCATGTACTTTGTTAACAATTAGGGAAACTATATATACAATAATGGCTTGGTGTAGTTATCTAATCATTCTGTTAACAAAGAAATCAGTTTATCCTGATATGCTACATTCTACATGAGAACATAAAGACTTTCACCTACATATTTCAAAAACAAATGATGCATGATTCCTCCATATTAGACAATCTGAGCATGGCTATGTCAAGCTCCTTAAAATAAAAGCAAACAAACCAACAAAAACATTTTCGAGAATTTTTCCAGAAACCAGTCAAAGTCACTACTTTTCTCAGTTTTAGGTTCCTCTTTCATCACTTTTTGCAAAATTAATATCACATTTACCTTTTCCATTCTTCTTATAATTTTCAAGATCTTTCAAAGATCACTGACAATGGTTCAACTATCATGGAAACCAGTTCTTTCTGGACAGTAACATAGAGCTCATCCAGATTAGTGAACTGAAGTACAATTCTCTCACCTTCTCATTATATATCTTTCATTTGAATTGTCTTAGGAAGATTCTAAAGATCACCTGGCAGAATAAGGTACCAGCCACTGAGGTCTTTGCTTGAACTCAACAGCCAAGCATTCAAACTGTGCTTCAGACAACACAACTCCAATGGGCTGGTCACACTGTTTGAATGCAAATTGTACACTTGCCAAAAAGACTATTTTGTGGAGAACTCACATGGTTCAAGTGGGCATATGGTGGTCAGAAGAAGCAATACAAGAACACTCTCAAGGTCTCTCCTAAGAACTTTGGATTTGATTGTGCAACATGGGAGACACTGGCACAAGACCTCTCAGCATGGTGTGCCCACATCAGAAAAGGTGCTGTGCTCTATGAGCAAAGCAGAATTGAAACAGCACAAAGGAAATAAATTTGGAATGTCCACCCCAAATGTTCACATGGACTATCTGTGCCTAATCTGTGGTAGAGCATTCTGATCTTGTATTGATCTGATCAACTACAGTTGTGCACACTGAAGCTTCACTTTATCATGGTGATGTCATTTTGATCATCTTTGAGAATGAAGGACAACAACAATATATTGTATGTTTCAACTCCCCAAAATCCATCTTTGTTCCAATCTTTCTAGTAAAAAAAGATAATTTCACTTTTACAGAGAAAAGAGAAACAAAGAGCAAAACCTTCCTGCCTTCTCACTATTATCTGCACCTTCTCATTCAACCTGAGTGGCAGAACTGTCCATTTATGATCCTTCTACTTTTCCAAATGGAATCATAATAAATTCTTAAAAATATCCTTTGAGAGTGCAGAGTCAAGATGACAGAGTAAAAAGACACACCTATTCTACCTCTCCCCCCATAACCCATAAAACATCTATAAAAAATGGCCCTAAACATATTCTAGAGCAACAGAAGCCACAAAATGACAGAGTGAAAGAGATTTCCAGACCAAGATAGCCTGGGAGGTGAACAGGAGTACCACTGGGCTCTGAGCAGAGTGCAGCTCCTGGAGCACAGGGGTGAGCAGGCCTCAGAGACAGAATCCCCAGCAGCTGCTCTGGTTCCTAGATTACTTAACCCACAATCTCCAAGGACAACTTCAAAAGTCAGTGAGAAAGTGGTTTCACCTGGGTGACAAGGGAACACAGTCTGAGTCCGGTAGTCCTCATTTTAGGAGTCCTCCACCTAAAGCCCCTGGGGAAATTGTACCATGATCTGGATCTCAGCCCTGAGTGGCAGCCCTGGGATGAGGAGGAGCACACTGGCATGGTGGTGCTGGAGATAGTTGTGAAGACAGAAATTCACTTGCAGATTCTGGGCAGAAAAGCTCTATCACACAGGTCTTGGAGCAGAGTCCAGCACATCCTCGAATGTTCAACATCCTCAGGAAAAGAAACAGAACAGGTCTTGGGGATGGAATTCCCAGCAGCAGCTGCAATTACAGATTAATCAACCCACAAACACCAAAGACAGCTTCAAAGATCCTGTGCAGAAAAGTTTGTGGTACCTCCCAGATCAGAGTGCAGGCCAGAAGAGGAGTAAGATCCTCTCCTTTGATTGTGCCACCTTGGAGGAACTGAGAACTTACAGGTTCCCAGAGTATACCCCCTTCTTGTTGAAGAACTCAAGAGTCAAGTAATGCCCAAACAAAGGGAAAAAAATAAGACTATAGAAGGCTACTTTCTTCTGAACAAGTATTTTCTTTCATCCTGTCAGGTGAGGAAAAACAAAGCTTAGCATAAGAGGAAGATGTAAAAGTCAAGGTTTCTGCATCTAAAACCTTCAAAATAAACATGCAATGGTATCAGGCCATGGAAGAGCTCAAAAATGATTTTGAAAATCAAGTTAGAGATGTAGAAGAAAAATTAGGAAGAGAAATGAGAGCAATGCAAGAAAATCTTGAAAAGCAAGTCAACAGTTTGCTAAAGGAGACCCCCCCAAAAATACTGAAGAAAATAATATCTTTAAAAATAAGCTAACTCAATTGGTAAAAGGATTTCAAAAAGCCAATGAGGAGAAGAATGCTTTAAAAAGCAGAAGTAGTCAAAATGGAAAGGAGGTTTGAGAACCTCAAAAGCTCCCTGGAGAAAATAGTTCTTTAAAAATAAGAATGGAGCAGGTGGAAGATAATGACTTTATGAGAAACCAAAAAATTGCAAAACAAACCAAAAGAATGCAAAAAGAGAAGATAATGTAAAATATCTCTTTAGAAAAACAACTGTCCTGGAAAATAGATGCAGGAGAGACAATTTAAAAATTATGGGACTACCTGAAAACCATGATCAAAGAAAGTGCCTAGACATCATCTTTCATGAAATTATCAAGCAAAACGGCTTTGACATTCTAGAACCAGATGATAAAATAAATATTGAAAGAACCCACTAATCACCTCCTAAAAGACAACCAAGAAGAGAAACTCCTAGGAATATTACAGCCAAATCCCAAAGTTCCCAGGTCAAGGAGAAAATATTGCAAGCATTAAGAAAGAAAAATTCGAGCACTGTGGAAATACAATCAGGATAACTCAAGATTTATCAGCTTCTACATTAAGTGATCGAAGGGCTTGGGATATGATATTCCAGAAGTCAAAGGGACTATGCAAAAATCACCTATCCAGCAAAAATGAGTATAACACTTCAGGAGAAAAAATGATCATTCAATGAAATAGAGGACTTTCAAGCATTCTTGATGAAAAGGCCACAGCTGAATAGAAAATTTGACTTTCAGATACAAGAATCAAGAGAAGCATGAAAAGGTAAACAGGAAACAGAAATCATAAAGGCCTTACTAAAGTTGAACTGTTTACATTATTACATTAAAAGATAATATTTTTAATTCTTGAAACTTTACTCAATATTTGAATAGTTTGAGGGTTTATACACACAGGTAGATAGATACAGATACAGATGTATCTCTCTCTCTCTCTCCATATATATACATACATATGTATATATATATATATATATTTATATACACAGATACATACATATAGACAGACAGCACAGGGTGAACTGAAAAGGGAGAGATGATATCTAAACAATAAAATTAAGAGATGAGCAAGGAATCTATTGGGAGGAGAAAGGGAGAAATAGAATGAGGCAAATTATCTTGTATAAAAGAGGCAAGAAAAAGCTTTTTCAATGAAGGGGAAAAGGGGGAGGTGAACAGGAAAAAGTGAAGCTTACTGTCATCACAATTGGCTTAAGGAGGGAATAACATGCACACTCAATTGGTAAGAAAATCTATCTTACACTACAGGAAAGTAAGGAAGAAGGTGATGCATGGGGTAAGGGTGATGATAGAAGGGAGGACAAATGAGAGGAGGTAGTAATTAGAAGTAGACACTTTTGGGGAGGGACAAGGTCAAAAGAGAAAATAGAATAAATGGGGGGGAAGGATGTGATGAAGGGAAATATTGTTAGTCTTACGCAGCATGATTATTATTGAAGTCTTTTGCATAACTGCACTTTTGTAGCCTATATTGAATTGCTTGCCTTCTCAGTGGGGATGGGTGGGGAGGGAGGAAGAGAGAGAAGTTGGAACTCAAGTTTTAGGAATGAATGTTGAGTATTATTTTTGCATCCAACTGGGAAATAAGAAATACAGGTAATTGGGTAAACAAATCTATCTTGCCCTACAAAAGAGAAACAACGGGGATAAGGGAAGGGACAGGAAGAGTTAATCAGAATGCACAGCCTTTTGGGGTTGGGGGAGAGGAGAGAAGGGGAGAAAATTTGGAACTCAAAATATTTCATAAATGAATGTTGAAAATGAAAAATAAATAAATAAACATTTAAAAATTGCCTTTGAATATCTCACCAGATTAAGCTCATTCTGATTTCTATTACTTCTAATCCTGTACTGCCAGCACCATACCATGATTCTGTTTTACTTCTGTGTTACATGTCCTCTATCCTCTGCACAGATGTTAAAAAAAAATTAGTCTGTCAGTGAGTTACCTGTGTATATACATTGGTCTTTTCTCACAGCGCCCCTTTTACCCTGCATTAATTTCCTAAATTAAAATGAAATTACCTTTGAAAAATGATTTTTGTGAGAAATTTTCGCTTAAGACAGTTTTCCAGGAACACAATAGTCATTTAAATCAATATATGTTGGTTGCTTCTGTATTATATGTACAAGGACCCTCATGTTCTAATTATTCTTTTTTCAAGATCCTGCAGCTACTAGGCTGCATTTTGTTTTGTCTTAGGTCTTTTACTTTATTGATATAGAAATTTCTAGATTTGTTTCCTCTACGAAGACATATAAGGAACTTTAATGTAATGTATCATCTGGTAATATTGCCTGAGACAATGTTAAGTTAGCTGGCTTGTTCAAGGTCACAAAGTAAGATCATACCTAGAACTTGAATCCAGGCTTTCCTAATTCTGAGGCCAATTTGTTATCCTCTGTGCAATAATGCCTTCCTGAGAGGATGCATAGGGAAATAAATCATGGTAACATAAAACTATTCATGGAGAAATTGAGGATTTACAAAATAAGTTCCCTTTCAATCATTCTTCTCCACTTAACACTATGTTTTATCCATAATTCTATCTTTAATTCTCTCCCATTATTTTGGAAGATATAAATTTATCAGGAAACTTAAAAAGAGGATGATTTTGATATTAAAGGATTAAAAGAGGCCCTTGGGAACACTGAGAAAATCCTGTCATGTTTTTGTAACAATAACCTTCTCTATAGTAATGACATGAAAATAATATGGGAAGGGAAAGATACAGTCTTCTGCAGAAAAATTATAGCAAAAAATAAAAGTAGGTGACATGAGTTTAATTTGTTTATTCTACGAATCTTTATGTAGTTGCACTTGTGACAAAAATGTTCTAAAATACATTATCCCCATTCTATATATATTCACGTTAAATGGTCTCTCTGATACCACATATCTTACAATAATGGAATCCTTATTGGAGGAAGTCCAAAATGATGTCATTGCTATTTATTGGGTGTTTTCTGATGGAGGAGAAGTGAGACATTGTGTTAAGGGATAGTCCAACCATTCTTAAGTTCTTGACATGGAAAAAGTTGACTTGATTTTTACTAAAGTTATGAAAACATACACACAATAATATAGTATTAAGATATGCACTGCCTTGAAGTATGTGCATATATAACTAGAATATGCTATATATTCATGTTTGTGTATACACACATACATATATATGTATGTATATGCATGTGTATGCATAATAAAAATGCTTATTGAATTAAATTCAATAAATTATCCAGTATTTATCGCAATACCTGGTACATGCTAGGCATTTCACAAAAATTGTTGACTTTGGAGAAAATAGGAAACCTTTTCTCTATATAATATAATTTCAAGTGGAATGGTATCCAAACTCTGACTCATGTATGCTACCTTTGTGATTTGTAGTGTGTCACCTAATTTTCCTAAACCTCAATTTATTAGTCTGTAAAATTGTAAGGGAGATGTAGGTGGCCAATGGTTTCTAAGAATAATTTGAGCTCTATATCAAATGATTTTGTAAGAGTTTCTTGCTCATTACTATAACTAAAAATTAGATGTAAAATGTCCTTTCTTGACTGAATCATCCTGACAAAGATTATTAAAAACCTCCTGTTTTACCTTTATAGTGCTATGACAATAGTTGACACATCTTGATCCAAAATAGGAAACCAAGAAGTCAGGAAAGGGGATATATGAATATTTGACATTAGGATAAAAACATAATTATTTTAAGAACACATGTTCCTAGAAAGTGAAGCATTTTTATGTGAAACAAATCTTATGAACGTTACAGCATATCTGTTTTGTGAGAAATTGACAATATTATGAACTCTTTCATTAGAGGTCAAAACATATACCCAGAGGCCTTTCAAATGTAGCTACAAGTATATAAAATTTTGTTATTCTTTAGCATGCTGTGTTTCCCATTAGGTGATGATCAAAAAGAAAAATACCAAAGGAGATCAGTAGGATGTAAGATTGATTACAGACTGATTCATCAGGGCAATCACTAACTTGTGCAATCTCAACATGAAGGGATTCCCTGGAGAATTGGCTGGTATCTGATAGCACTTTGGATAGGGTAAAAAAATCAAACTACTTTTAGAATGTAGATTGGGTCATGTTGCATTAAACAGGAAAGGATTATATCACAGTGTGTCATCCATCCTGCAATCCAAGAAGAGTATATCTAAAACATCTCAATTTCATTGAAATCTCTATATCAACTGCATTGTAACACCTGACTTGACAATCCTAGGAAGCAAAAGCAACACCATGTTTGCTATAGGAGATTAGCAGCAATTAATTAAAATGTGAATTTTACCTTTCCACAGGACCAGAATCAAATAATTCATTAATCTCCAATTTCCTGAAGTGTATAGAGTTTTAACATTGAAGTCAAGAATTCTTGGGCTCATGATCTCCCTCTGATAGTTCCTAGCTATGAAAATGTGAAGATATTACTCATTCTCTCTTGTCAGGCAGTTAACAGTTAATAAAGAAGGGAAAATTATAAATTCAGTAAACTGATCCAATCATTCTTTAAGGCAGTTTATAGCCCAAAGGGTACAAAAGTATGCATACCCTATGAACCAGCAATACCATTACTAGTTCTATATCCCAAAGATATGAAAAAGGGAAAATGATCTATTTGTACAAAAATACATATAGCATATTTTTGTGGTGGCTAAGAAATGGACATTGAAGGGATCCCCATCAAGGGAGGAATGGCTAAATATCTGTGGTGTATGATTGTAATGGAATACTGTGATGCTCTAAGAAATATGAGCAGATTGATTTTAGAAAAAAACTGGAAAGACTAACATGAACTGATGCAAAGTGAAAGGAACAGAGCTAGAACATTGTACACAGTAAAAGCAATATTATACAATGAAGAACTTTGAATGACTTAGCTATTCCCAGTAATGCAATGATCCAAGATAATCAAAAAGTATTAAGATGAAGTATACTATCTGCCTCCAGAGAAAGAATTGCTATTGTTTTAATACATACTGAAGCATGCTGTTTTCACTTTCTTCATTTTTCTTTATTGGAGTCTCCTTCTAATAACGACTAGTAAAGAAAGGTTTTATGTGATTGGATATGTATTATCTATATCTGATTGCTTACAGTTTCAGAGGATGAGGAGAAAGAGGGTGTGAGAGACAGAATTTAGAACTCAAAACTTAAAAAAATGTTAAAAATTTTCTTATCATGTAATGGAAGAAAATAAAACATATTAAAAAGAAAAATATGTATATGTACATGCGTATGTATACATACTATATATATATATATATATATATATATATATATATATATATATGTTCTGGTAATTCAAATATAGGTAAAAAGCAAAACAGTCCATGTACTCAAGGAGTTTATATTCTATTGGGTGAAGACAAAATATAAAAGAGAAAATAGAATGGGAAAGGAGATAGCAATGCTGGGTCATGATGATGAGATCCAGAAAATGCACTTTGTAAAATGAGCCATAAACCCAAACTATTTCTAGTACCAAAATACAGTTTTCAATGAATGTGATTAATGAAAATATGGATTTTATTAATTTAGAGAATTATTTGGGATGGTTCTCTATATCACAAGAGAAAATGTTATAGATCACAAAAACCCTGGAAACCTAGGCCTATGGGGATCTGGTGTGAGACACATAAAGTGGATAAAAGTTGCATTAGAACTTTTAAGGGCCTAACCAGCCCAGAGATTCAGCTACTTGAATAGCTTAAGGATATGAGTCAGAATAGAGAGAGGAAGTAAAGTACCACAATATAAACACCCCAAATAAAGGTTATTCTATAGGTAGCTATGGAGTTGATATGTACAGTCTTTCGTGGTAAGGATTCTCAATCAACATAGTTTTAATTCATGGAGGCTAGTGCTTGTTGGGTTAATGGTAGTATCATGTCCTTGGCCCAACATTTTATCAACACATATTCCTTTTTAAAGAAGGGTTCTTGTTTGCCTACTATGAATTTTACTCCATATACAATCAGAACTAATTATATATCCCAAAAGACACACAATTATACATTCAACTTTACTTAAAGCAAAGAGATGAGGGACTACAGTGACAAAACGGGGCATTAATTTATTTTTATATAGTTGTTAAAATCAGTAGTCTTTCCTTATTTTATTTTTATTCCAAGAGAGTTCATAGCTGGGAAGGGTTGGTGATAGTAGTATATATAAAAATGATCATGATCTTAAGAAAGGGGAGGATCAATAAAAATAATGGAATATATATATATATACATATATATATATATATTCAGTTTGCTAAAGTTTTTTGACTTAAGACTGAAATAGTTGATCAAAACAGTTTTCTTCTCTTTTCTATTTTTTATCCATTACTGAAAATAACTTAATTATTTCCACATTTCTCGACAGCTATTCTGCTTTTGGAGTTGTCTGTCATGCTCTCCTTCCTCCCTTCAACTCATTGTTGAAGAATCTCATTATGTTGCAAGATTGAATCTGCTTAGATCTTGCCTCGAATAGGTACTCCCTGTTCCTCTGATTGGATCATATGACTGGCAAAAATGACTATGGACTCTAGGAATTCTATTTAAAGAAAGAACTCAGTACAGTTTTCCCCCTTATTTTAGACTTCTTTGAAACTCTACATCATGGCTCTGCCCTGCATCCTTTCTCGCTACCCTCCACTCCATGCTTTTCAGCTTTCTTTTAAGTGTTGTCTTCCCCCATTTTATTTTAAGCTCCTTGATGACAGGGACTGTATATATAGGGATAGCCCAAATGCTATTGCCTGCCAACTCTGGTAGTCCAGAGGGAAAAAATGATACCAGGCAGTAGAGTGAAGGACATGACAAAAATACTTTCTAAAGGGACTATTCCATAGGTAAGGCTACTTGTTCTTACTCTGGTATGGGTCAAAAAGCGGTGCCAAAGAATAAGAAGTGAGAATAAGAGTCATGCTACTAATCAAGTCCCTGTATCTGTTTGTTTTATAAGAGGAGACAAAGAAGAAGATACTGGGGTTCAAGGTTTATATCTGTCATAGGAAGGAAGTGGATTTTATAAGAGGGTTAGTGTATAATCCCAGAGTTTTCTCAAATGTGGATTCCTTTAATTTTTTCACATAAAATACGTTTTAATAAATTTGCCTATTTGAATTCCCAAGCACAAAGATCCGGTTCTTTAATACTTTGAAGCCAAGACTCTTAATATCATTGACAAGCAACTTTCTTTTCCCTGCTGTACCCAAAACTCACATTAACTCCTCAAACAGTATATATGCCCAATGAATGTTTGTAATTAACTAAACAGCTTTCAGAGATGCCATAAAATTAAAACTGAAGAAAATATATTTCAGAAATCAATTTGAATTAAGCAAATGGCAATTCACTTATCCACATATGGAAAAATGATATTCATAAACATTAATGAAGTTAAATAATTCTTAATACTGAAGATGTCTAAGAGAAGAGAAAATAAAATACTGCTAGATTACATCATTGTTTGCTGTCTGACCAGAAAAAAAATTAGCCTTAAATTTTGAACACATTCTATTCTTTGCCTCACAAAGTTGTTCAAAATAGCATAAACTTTTAGAAGCAACCTTGACATTAATTTGATATAAATAGGATACATCAAAAGATGTCTTTGGAGAATAACATCTCAAAGGCAATATTAAATCTTTATCCATTAAGTTCACTCCAATGTTCTTCCAGAGAGTTTGCCCCTAAAGTAGACACCAATAAACAAGACTGATTCAGTCAGCAAGGACAGGGTAACAATGATGTTAACACCATTCTTCAAAAACTATGCACAATTGCACATTATTATTTTCCTATACTTAGCTTTCAACATAAGTCTTAAGAGCTTCCTTGTCAGCATAATACAAGCACTGAATCACTAGTCTAGCTACAAATTCTCTTCATGGGAAAATAAATGGTGTTTATCTTTCCTGTTATTTCTGACCCTTTTGTACCTGACTTCCCTAGTGCATCTTGTTGTAAAGAACATTAGAACTTTGAAAGGTGGTAGTTCTATATGAGGAAAAAAGAAAAGTTTGATGGTAAAGTACTTTTTAACTTTATTATAACTTTGAATTTAAACTGTATCTACACTTTAGGACTACTTTAGGAGGCAGTATAGAATGAAGGGAGAAAAAAATAACAAACAAACTATTGGCTTTGTAGTCTGAGGACTATGATCCAAATCCTACTTATAATGCTCAATACTTGTGTTACTTTGCATAAGTCACAAAATCTAACTGACCCTCGGTTTATACAGTTTGTAGATCTGGAAAATGAGAGGGCTGGACTATATGGCAGACAATATCCCTTCCAGTTTGAGACTTTTGATGTAGAAAGGAAACTAAAAGTGAATATAAAGTTAGAAGAGAAATTAGATATTACCTAGTCAAACTGCTTCACTTTAAACCTGAAGAAACTGACATAGTTTCAAATGTCTTTGACAATAACTGACAGTTATGGGTTCAAGTCTTAGTTTTGGCTGTTAAAAACTGCAAGAATTTTTGAAAATATATTTATCAGACCCAAGCTGCCGATATCTCTTCCATAAAATAGGGACACAAATAGTTTAATAATTACCATAACATGTTTTTGTGAGAATCTAATACTATAAGGTATGCCAAAGTTCAGTCTAACAATACAGTGTTTCACAAATGAGCAAATAGAAGATATTATTATTGTTAGTATTTGTTATCTTTTTAGGCAGTTAAGATAGACATGATCCTAGGACAAGTCACTATTCTATTATTATTTTATGTTTAATACTCTGCACACTACAGTACAGGTGAATAAAATGATTGCTTTTGTATATTGGTTTATAGGTTCACCTTTTTTAGATTGACAAAAAATTTATTCCTCAATATACAACCAGTAGGAGAGAAAATATTTACTACATCCTACTTCCACATGATTTGGATTTCTCTTACTGGGTTGTTTTTTTTTTTTTTTTTAGAATTTGCCAATTTCACATTATTTGAAGATTGTGACTACTTTTTCCTCTTTAGTATGCATTAAAATATTGTTCTTAAGTTATTTAATGGATTATTGTTATGTCAGGACAATTGTAGTCCATGTTTGGTCAATGATAATACAATTCCAGTAAATTAGCTGTTTCACTTCCCCTATGATAGGTTGAAGCCTACATTTTTAGTTTAAGAATTTGTCAGTTGTGAGCCAAAAACTATAGCGAGCTTCTGATGCATAATTTTAGCCCCCAAGTTGTGTCTTGTGAGGTAGATGCTAAATTTACCATAATCTTTCAGGGACATGCTGTATTTCTAACATTTCCTTTTATAAAATACATAGAAGTTTTATCTGCAATTGCTAGTTGCAATAACCTGGCACTGCATTGCCATAAATCTGTATGATTCAGTTTTAGTTTTTCTATGATCCTTCCTTTCTTCTATACATTGCTGACTGAGGTAGTGAGTTTCTGAGAATACCATGAATGGAGGAGCTTTGGATTCTGCTATTAGACCATAGCTTTTTGACAACTGCTGTCAGGTAGAAGGTCATTTGGCTATGCTTTGAAAATGGTGGGGGACATCTGGGGACCAAGGTGGAAGAGTAAGCAATAAATTACTGTTGCTCTCACTTATTCACTTCCATAAAACCATAAAATAGTGCACCAGAAAAAATCCTAAAGCAGCAGAGCCAGCAGAAAGACTGGGTAGTTTAGCCCAGGAAATATGGAGAATCAGGAAGAAAGGTCCATCTCACTAAAGTAAAAGGGGAACACATTCCAGAACAGAAATTATCCCAGCAAGCTCTATCTCAGAAAATCAGAAGGAGTTCCTGATGCCCAATGTGATGAAACAAGCAAACACGAACATCAAAACTTCAACTTCTCTTAGCCTTAGTCAAGGAAATCAGCAAAGTCCAGTTCAGAGAAGCACCACTCCCAGGGCAGTTGGGAAACATCTGGCTGCTGGACCTCTCTGTGCTTCAGTGCAGCCACAAGCCGGCATGCATCCTCAAGTGGGCAGAACTCCACATGCTTCAGCACAGCCTCAGGAAGACAGGCAGGCATCCACCGGGAGGTAGACTTCTATTTGCTTCAGTGTAGCCCAGGTCAGTGAAGCATCTTCCAGTGGCTGGACTTCAAAATATAAACTCGGAAAAGGACAACATTGTCAATATACCTATATTTGAAACCTCAGAGGGATATATGCATTGGTCTAAAGCCCAAAAAGCCTTCTTGGAAGGCTTGGAAGTGTTCAAAAATGACTTTTATTCTAAAATTGTTTCAAAATTCAAATAAAATAGATAGAAGAAAAATTGGAGAAAATGAGAGATATGCAACAAAGAGTCAACAGTTTGGAAAAGGAAGGACAAAACTGACTCAAGAAAATAATTCCTTAAAAAATATAATTGGACAAATAGAAAAGGAAGTATAAAAGGTAATCAAAGAGAAGTTCTTAAAATTTAGAATTGGCCAAATGGAATGGAGGTTAAAAAAAGAAAATAATGCCTTAAAAATTAGAATTGGGTAAGTGGAAACTAATGACTCTAGTAGACATCAAGAATCAGTCAAACAAAATCAAAACAAGGAAAATATCAAAGAAAGTGAGAAATACCTCATTGGAAAAATAAAGGACTTGAAAAATAGAACCAGGAGAGATAACTTAAGAATTATTAAGAGTTTATTCTGCCTGAAACCCATGATAAAAAAAAAAAGAACTTGAAAAGCAACTTGCAAGAAATTATCAAAGAAAACTGCCCTGATATCCTAGAATCAAAAGGGAAAATAGTCATTGAAAGATTCTACCATGGGGGCAGAACCAAGATGATGGAGTAGAGTCAGGGAACTGTTTCAGCTCTCCACCCAAAATACCTGTAAAATTATGCTAAACGAATTCTACAGCAGCACAAGCCACAAAATGATACATTAAAACAGACTTCTAGCCCAAGGCAATCTGGAAGGATCAACAGGAAGTGTTTATTACACCAGTCTCAGAGCAGAATGCAGCCCAGCCTGGGCTGAGTCAGCCAAGACTGGAATAGTATAGGCCTCAGGGCATTGAATTACTAGCAGCTGCTGTAGTTTCCAGACTTCTCAACCCATACAAATGAAAGACAGCTTCCAAGGTCCATGAGAAATCTCTCTTACCTAGGTTAGAGGGGTGTGTGGTCCAGCACAAGCTCCAGTCCCAGGGCAGTGGCAGCATGGCTGCAGCTGCTTTTGTAACTCACACTCAACAGATGGTGGGGGAATCAGGCAGCTGATCTGACTCACAGTCCTGAGTGGTGGCCCAGGAATGAGGAGGAGCACTGATATGGCAGAGCTGGTGGCACCTTTGGAGAAGGAATCCTACTTACAGTTCCAGAGAAGAAAAGAATGCTTGTGGTTGCTCACAAATCAGAGCACAGGCCAGAAAAGGAGTAAACACCTCTCCAACGATTATACCACTGTGGAGGAACTGAGAACTTACAGGTCCATATGGATATCTCTGAAAACAGCTGCACAAAACCTCACTTAAAAAAGAGCTCAAAAGTCAAACAATTGGCTGGAAAAATGTCCAAAAATGGGAAAAAATAAGATGATAGAAGGCTGCTATGTTAGTGAAAAGGTATTTTCTTTCATCTTTTCAGATGCGGAAGAACAACACATACAACCTAGAGGAAGACAGGAAGGTCAAGACTCCTGTATACAAAGCCTCAAAAAAAAAAATATTAAAAGCTCTCAGGCCATGGAATAGCTCCAAAAGGATTTTGGAAATCAAGTAAGAGAAATATTGGAAAAATTGTGAAGAAAAGTGAGAGAGATGCAAGAAAATCATGAATATTAAGTCAACAGTTTGTTAAAGGAGAAACCAAAAATTGCTAAAGAAAGTAACACCTATAAAATAGATTAACCCAAATGGCAAAAAAAAGGTCCTAAAAGCCAATGAGGAGAAGAATGTCTTAAAAAGAAGAACTGGCAAAATGGAAAAAGAGGTTGAAAAGGAAAAAAAAAGGAAGAAAATAATACTTAAAAATTAGAATGGAGCAATTGGAAGCCAATGACATTATGAAAAAATCAAGAAATTATATTACAAAAGGGTGAAAAAACAGAAGACAACGTGAAATATCTCATTGGAAAAACAACTGACCTGGAAAATAGATTCAGGAGAAATAATTTAAAAATAGTTTCTCTACCTGGAAACTATGATTGAAAAAAGAGCCTAGACACCATCTTCCAGGAAATTAACAAGGAAAACTATTCTGAGATTGTAGAACCAAAGAGTCAACTAGAAATGGAAAGAATCCACCAATCACCTCTCTCCCCCAAGCCCAGAAAACACCTGTAAAAAATGTCTCTAAACAAATTCTGGAACTGCAGAACCCACAGAAAGATGGAGTGAAGCAAATCTCCAGCCCAAGACAGCCTGAAAGTTCACCTGTAAGCATCTATTGCATCATGCTGGGAGCAGAGTGCAGTGCAGTGTGGCCCACACAGACAGGACCTGAGCAGACCTCAGGGGGATGGAATCTCTGATGCTTGTGGTTGTTTCCAAACTTCATGACCCCAAAATGCCAAGGACACATTGGAAGGTCAGTGGAAAAAACCTGTAGGACCTGTGTGAGAGAGGAAAGTAGTCTGGCTCTAGTCCTGGTATAGCAGAAGGAGTGGACGAGTTTGTGGCAGCAGTAGCAGGGACAGGGGCAGAAGCAGTGACTGTTTCTGGAGTTCTAGACCCACAAATCGTGAGGAGATTGAGTGACTGACAGTACACTCCCTAGCCCCACTGGAATCAGAGAACTATCTCTACAAAGAGCTCAAAAGTCAAGTAAATAGCTGGGGAAATGAGCTTACTGTCAACACATTTGGCTTTAAGGAGGGAATAACATGCACATTCAATTTGGTATGAAAATTTATCTTACACTACAGAAAAGTAGCTGGGAAGGTGATAAGTGGGAGGGAGGATGATAGAAGGGAGGGCAAATGGGAGGAGGGGGTAATTAGAAGTAAACACTTTTGAAAAAAGATAACGTCAGAAGTAAGAATAGAATCAATGAGGGGAAGGACAGTATAGAGGTAAATATAGTCCTTCACAATATGACTGTTATGGAAGTGTTTTGCATAACTACACATGTATAACCTACATTGAATTGCTTGCCTTGTCAGTAGGGAAAAGTGGGGAGGGAGGAAGGGAGAGAAGCTGGAACTCAAAGTTTTAAAAACAAATGTTAAAAATTGTTCTTACATGCAAATCGGAAATAAGATATACAGGCAATGGGGCAGAGAAATCTATCTTCCCCCACAGGAAAACAGAGAGGATGGAGATAAGAGAAGGGAAGGGCATGATAGAAGGGAGGACAGATTGGAGGAAGTGGAAATCAGAATGTACACTGTTTGGGGCTGGGTGGAGGGAAGAGATGGGGAGAAAATTTAGAATTCAAAATCTTATGGAAGTGAATGTTGAAAAGTAAAAATAAATGAATTAATTTAAAATGAAAAGAAAAAGCAGAAGTGAACAGAAAATTCAGTCCTCAAATACAAGACTCAGAAGATGCATAAAGAGTTAAACAGGGAAAAAACAACATTATTCAAAAAGGTTAAACTGTTTATATCCCTACATGGAAAGATGATGCTATTAAGTATTAAGAGTTGTATCTTTATTAAGTCAGTTAGAAGGGGTGCATAATATATATATATATGTATATATATACATATATGTACATATATGTATATATACATATATGTACATATATGTATATATATACATATATGTATATATATAAATATACATACATACACACATATATGTATAAAGAGGGTATAGGTATAAATTGACTTCTATGATATTTAAAAAATAAGTAAAGGGAGAGAAAGTATTGTACTGGTTAAATAGGAAAGGGAGAAGAAGTAAACAGTAAATTACATCACATGAAGAGGTTGTGAGGCCAAGCAAAGTAGGATCTTTTGCTGCTTTTCTTTTATTATAATCAGGAAGTATAATGCTTCTATTTGAATGTAATTAAAGATTTTTCCCATCCATTGATGGTCCTGCCCATCAATGGAGGGAAGCTTGATTAGGGAAGTTGTTTTGTAGGAGGGTACCAGGTACCTTTGATCATTTTCTATTGAGGCACTGGGTCAGAGGGTCATTCCTTCTGGTTCTGAAAAGTGTATAAATACTCTGAGCATAAGGTTTCACTTTGGGACTTAGTTTTTGGAAGATGCTTTGTGTGCCAGATGAGACTGCTGCCCCACCCCCCCCTGGCTTTGAAAATTCAGATATTGATGCTTCCTGCTCTGGTAAAGATGTATGTATGTTAATGGTCATGCAGTTTAGAAAAACTATCTGTTGATTTTTTATTTCTCTAAAATTTTTATTTTAATTTTCTCTGATAACCTGTTCTTCATTGAAGTGAAAGTTAACCCCTTTAAAGTTGCCCTTCCTTTAAGAGAAACAGATAATTCTGTGGTAGCAGGCCCCCTTGTGCATTTGGGGTGCTTACTGAAATAGAGGTGAAAAGAATTATTACCGTAGAAAAAAATAAGAGAGGAAATTGAACATTGTTTCAACCTTATTCTCATCACATTTGGATTAAAGAGAGAATAACATATACACTTATTTGGTTATAGAATTATATCTTACCTTATAGGAAGTAGGAGGAGAAAGGGGAAAGAAAAGGGAGGGGAGCTGATAGAGGTGATTGAGAGAGCCAGTGGTCAGAAGCATAACACTGATGAAGAGAGAAAGGGGGAAAGGAGAGACAAAAGTATAAACAGGAGAAAAGTAAATGGGGAGAAAGACGCAGCTAGATGAAAAATTTTACATAAATTATTTGTAAAGAGATTACAGCAATTTATTATGAGCATAATACATAAAGATCAGGTGAGATTTATACCATGAATGCATGGCTGATTCAATAATAGGAAAAATATCATTATAATTGACCATATCAACAGCAAGATTAACAGAAGTCATATGATTATCTCAATATATGCAGAAACAGCTCCTAATAAAATAAAGCACCCATTCTAACTAAAAAGCACTAGACAGCACCAGAATAAATTGAGTTTTCTTTCTATCTAAAACCTATTAGCAAACATTGTATTCAAGGGAGACAAGCTAGAAGCATTTCCAATAAGATCAGGGGTTAAACAAGACTGTCTGTTATCACTGCTGTTATTCTATATAGCAATAAAAAGTTAGCTATAGTAATAAAAAAAAGAAAAAAAAGTTGAAGAAATTAGAATAGGCAATGAAGAAACAAGGCTGTCACTCTTTGCAGATGATATGATGGTACACTTAGAGAATTTTAAAAAATTAACTAAAAATCTCCTTGAAATAACTAACAACTTTAGCAAAGTTTCAAGATATAAAATAAATGCACATAAATCACCAGCATTTCTATATATTATTAACAAATTCCAGTAACAAGAGATAGAAAGAGAAACCCCATTTAAAGTTACAGCACACAATATAAAATATTTGGAAGTCTACCTGCCAAGACAAATCTGGGAATTATATGAACACAATTACAAAACACTTCTCACACAAATAAGACCTAAGTAAATGGAGAAATAACAATTGCTCAAGAGTAAACTGAACTAGTATAATGAAAATGACAATTTTACCTGAATAAATTTGCCTATGTAGTGCCATACCAATCAAACTACAAAAAATTATTTTATAGAGCTAGAAAAAAAGGAAAAACAAAATCTGTCTGGAAGAACAAAAGGTCTAGAATATCAGGAGAATTAATGAAAAGAAATTCAAGAAAAGGTGGCCTAGCCATACCAGATCTAAAACTGTATTAAGGAATAGAGTGGTGGATAAGTGGAATAGGATAGGTACACAAGACAGAGTATTCAATGGTTATGATAAAATACTGTGTCATAAAAGCCTCATTTCTAAAATATAGAGAGAATTGAGTCAAATTTACAAGAATACAAGTCATTCCCCATTTTATAAATGGTCAAAATATGAACAGATAATTTACAGAGGAAGAAATTAAAACTATCCATAGTTATATGAAAAAAGGCTCTAACTCACTATTCATTAGAGAAATTCAAATGCAAACAACTCTGAGATACCATATTTCACCCTATAAATTTGGCTAACATGACAAAAGAGGAAAATGATAAATGTTGGAGAAGATAAGAGAAAATTGGAATACGAATGTATTGTTGAGGGAATTGAGAACTCTGTAGCCATACTACAGAGCAATTTGAAACCAGGCCCACAGGGCTATAAAACTATACATACCCTTTGATCCAGTAATACCACTATTAGGTCTGTATCCCAAAGAGTTCATAAAAAAAGGAAAATGACACACATGTACAAAAATATTTATGCCATCTCTTTTTATGATATCCAAGAAACAGTAACTGAAGAAATGCCCACCAGTTGGAGAATGGCTGAAAATACTTGTAGTAAATTAATGTAATACAATACTATTGTTCTGTGAGAAATAATGAAAAAATAGTTTCAGAAAACTATGGAAAGACTTACATGAACTGATGCTGAGCAAAATGAGATGAATCAGGAGAACATATTGTATAGCATAACAACAATATTGTGAGATGACCAACTTTGATAGACTTAGCTCTTCTCAGCAATACAATGATCTAATCAATTCCAAAATACTCATGATGGAAAATGTTATCTACATCCAGAGAATAAAACTATGAAGACTGAATGCAAATTGAAACATACCAGTTTTTTCTTTTTTTTCTTCCTCATGGTTTTTCTCTTTTGTTCTGATTCTTCTTTCACAACATAACAGTGTGTAAATATGTTTAATAAGATTATACATGTATAACCTTTATAAGATTGTGTGCTGTCTTAGGGAAAAGGGAGGAGAAGGAGAGAGAAAAATTTGAAACTCAAAATCTTATAGAAGTGAATGTTGAAAACCAAAGATAAATAAACTAACTAAATAAACAAACAAATAAATAAATGGATGGATAAATAAATAAATAGATGATTTGAAATTACTGACCCAAAAAAAGAGAAAAAAGTAAAAATTGTTTGATGATGCCAAATACTTGCTATTGGTATCATCTGTTGATTAATTGATACCTAAATTAATTTCCAAAAATATTTGAATGGATTTTTTAAACTTGTTTAAATGTTTTCTAAATTCACAATATTATTTTTGATGTTGCCAATAGTATCTGATTTTTATGTTTTTGTTGTTGTTGTGAAAGGACAGCAGTTTTTTGATTCAGATACCCTTATCTTGACACTGCTTTGTCCACACATACCATGCCTCCACAACTTTCTTTGGCCCCAGCTTCTCAAGCTACATCCCTGACAAACATTCTTCCCACCATGGAAAATGATTGGCTCAGTGTCTCTGACATAGCTTCCTGATTTAGGCAAATAAAAACCATAAGTTACATTGACTTCGTATCTCTCAAATCTTCATGCTTTGCTATAATATGATGGATTTCCAGATGGAGACAAAGAGGTCGAGATCTTCAGTTCTCATATCCTTGCTCCATATCTTTCCTGAATATCCTTGGTATGTTAAGGCAAAGCAAATTTCCTCCCTTGTTAAACATTTGATGACTCACAAGTATCTCATTTTCTCCAACATCAAACCTTAAAGCACTGGCTTTAGAGCTATGTCTATGGCATACACGTTTAAGATGGAAAGAGTTACCATCAAGTTCCTCTCCTACTATTATTCTCTTATTTGCAATGTTCTATG
The DNA here is from genome assembly GCF_028372415.1 of Notamacropus eugenii. NCBI lineage: Eukaryota > Metazoa > Chordata > Mammalia > Diprotodontia > Macropodidae > Notamacropus > Notamacropus eugenii. The sequence continues at coordinate 86,168,929 of NC_092877.1, read as the reverse complement.
AATTGGTGCATGGGAAGATAAAATAAATGCTATGTACAGTAGAATGAGTATTAATATATAACTAGCTTGCAAAATGGACAGAATGCTGTGCCTAGAGTCAGGAAGATTCATCATCCTGATAGCAAATCTGACCTCAGACACTACCTACGTGAACGATGGCAAATCAACAAACCCTGTTTGCCTCAGTTTCTTCATCTGTAAAATGAACTAGAAAAGGAAATGGCAAGCCGTTCCAATATCTTTGCCAAGAAAACACCAAATGAGATCATGAAGATTCAGACATGACTGAGAAATGACTGAACAACATCGTTAATATGCAGGCTCATATTACATGCTTACAGAAAGTACCCTTACTTCAAATCTAGTAGCTGGAAGCATATTAGAGACGCTATATGCCTCATCCTTTTTCCACATGATTTTAATCTTCTTCATTGGCTCTCTATACTTTATGTAATCATTTGGGGGGGCAATGTCATACATGCAGTATTTATACAAACTTCTCATATATTGCATGTAGACATCTACTCACTGTCTGTTCTTTTGATCATTCCAACCTGCCTACACATTAGCAGGTTTAGGTCAAATCAGATTAGTTCAGCAAGTTTATTTTAAGAGCTTATTATATGCTAGGTATTGCCACAAGCCAGGGAAATACAAATAGAGGAGAAAAGATAGATTCTCTCCTCAAAAAGATTACATTCCTATTTGATGAGTTGAATATAAAAGGAAGCAGAAAAGAAGTGAGGAGAAGGGATCAATACGCAAGAACAGTAGAGAAAGAAGTCTGAGAAATCATTATTGAATCCTGAGGAAGGAAAAAGGAGTGAACATGAATGACCACAGTCATTTAACTTGGAAAGGAAAAACAAAATAGATCTTCATTTTCACTAAACTTTAACTGAAATTTAATATTTTCTTAAATTCTAAATTTTTTACATTGTTCTGAAAAGGTGACCTTGGGCTTCATCAGATTTCATTTAATGGCAGAGAAAAACTAACATGTTGACTGTTATCTTTTAAATGGACTGAATGATTATGAAAATGAGTTAACTGATAGAAAGTTTTTAAACCAGGCAGTATAATATATATTGTAAAGGATTGTTTCAATTTGACTAAAATAACACATGCTGGTATTATAGCTTCAGGTGGAAATATGCTAGGTTATTGTGAAAAGGAAATATGAAACCTACTATAATATGAGATTAATAGTTTAAAATGATCTCTCTTAATGCCAATCAAGTCTATTTTGAAAGATGTCTTGGGTAAAAGGACAATGTGTTGCTGTATTTGCTGTTTTTTTTTTTTATTATTTTGATGAGTTACCTGTGAATAATTAAGCTCAGCATTCCTTAGATTCTCATTAGAGCTTTGTGTCCAGTTAGGGGATTTTAATTTAAGAAGATTATGAAGAAATAAGAAAGGATTCAAAGGAGACTCATAAAGATGATTGAAACTTTAGAAGGTAAGACAGATCAATAATATGTATAAACAAAGCACTGGGAACAAAATGGATGCCCAAAAATTGGGGAAGTCAAGAAAAACAACAAATAATGGATGCTATGCACCATTATTGGGCCACATTTAAAATAAAATATGAGAAATTCAAAGAACTTTACAGATCATTGAATAGGCAAGTGTGGTTGAATCCATGTCAAAGTGTGTGGGAGTAAGAAGAATGATAAGAAGGCATAAGATAATTTGGGGATAATTTAAGTTGAAATAAGTGTACAAATTAGATTATTAAAATTCATTCGATCATTATTAATAATACATTATTGGACTTTTGGAATTCATCAATTTAGAAAAGAAGCTTTCTATGACAATACATTACATTTTAATACAATTTAATATCCCTGGGACATCTTTTTTTTTGTTGTTTTTGCTATTCTCACAACATTTAAATGGCTTCATGAACTTATTGATGCAGGTTGTCTCAATGCCAGTAGAGATTGAAGCATATCCATGACTTCTCATCCTATTAAAATAATCTATATTCTCCCACAATTCCTATAATGGAGGTACACATCACATTCTATATGTCCTCCCTTAGGGATTTTAACTTTCTTTTGGTAAATGTTTGACTTAGAGATGTCCTATAAAAGGCAAAGTCTTGAACAACAGTATTGTCAAACTCAAAAGAAATGGAGACATATATAAAGATAAGTATGCACCTTGTATTGACTTAGAGGACTATGTAGAACATTATATGTTCTTTTGTATTTTACTTATTTTCTTAAATAATTTCCCAGTTTTTAAATGGAGTTTTTTAATGTGCTTCAGAGTGTCACAGATTGTATATTTGAGCTCTACCTTGTACACTACACAGAAACATCATTGCTATTTATCATGAACTTCTTTCATAAAGAGTCAGAAAGCATTAGACATGATAAATTCCAAATGTCACCCAAAAAATGAAACTGCATTGTAACAGACAGAAAATAGTTACTTACTGATGTTGAAATCATTTTTTAATCAGATGTCTGTGCGGTCAGACTGTCAAATTGTTAGAGGAAATTTCAAAGCCGACACATAAATTAGGATAAAGATGAGGAGCAACAGTATGTAGTGATAATAGCTACAAGATGATTTATTCAAATAAATCATTGAAGGGAAAACTAAGAAATGAAATTAAGAAAAAAATATTAAGATGGAGCATCATTATTTCCTATGGAAATTTATCAAATACAAATAAAAGTCTATAATGAGGTGGCCAAAGAGATTAGAAATTGCATCAGCTAATAAGCTTTCATAGTCATAGAGATATGGTAGTCAAAGACAACAGTATTTTCAAAAATAATCTCATTTCCTTCATCATACTTCTTTTATGTAATGTCCCTTTTTTAGATCTGTAGAAATATGAACTTTAAGAGAGAATATTTTTATTCTTTAATTTTACCCAAATATGTTATACTCTTAAAAATTTAGACATGTAGGAACTCAGTCTGAAAAGGGATAGTAAAACATTTATTACCAAGCTCACAGGTTGCTGTTAGTATCGAAGAAGAGAGAGAGTACATACAATTATTTTCAAACTTTAGTGATATGAACTCTTCAGTCATTGTTATACTAAGATGATCAATACAAGGAAAAGAAGATGTGTGCATGATAAGCATCTAAATGTATCTTGGCAATTTTCTTAAAATGGATACACTTTATATAATTTTTAGGACATAATTATATCAGATTGAATTTTACAGCCATTAACTTATTTTTGACCCAGTGTTCTCATCAAGCATTTCATATTTTCTATCTGCAATAATTTATTTACACAGTAATGTTTTTCTTACTTGCAAGGGCTAAACATTTTAATGTAGGGACATTAATGTGATATGGTTACATCAAGATCTATGACTGTGTAAAGATAGCTGTGGCTAATCTGAAGATAAAATGAGTCAATTGAAAAATTCAACAAACTATTAAGTGTATAACATAAGTATTAATGTGTTCCAAGTACCATGTATTTTGATTGAAACACAAAAACAAAAAGGAAAACATCTGCCTTTATAGAGGTTATATTCTTTTGGAGGGAGGTGACAGAAAGCATAATATACCCAAACTATACCCCCAAAATAAATTGCTACAAGGCAATTTCATGTTTTGGGGGAGTGGCAGCAATTAAATTAAAACATTTTTTGCATTGCAATTGGCGCCTGGTATGAGACTTAAAATGAGTTAAGGATTACAAAGGCAGAGATGAGGAGGTTAAGTGTTACTGTCTATGTGAAGCCATGGAGGTCTTTATATGAAAAATCAGCAACAAAGTGTTACTCCAGGTTGTTCTGCTTCTGTAAAACAAGAAGGTGTTTCTTGAACATAAAACAGTTAATTTCTGAATTGAGGCTCATGAAACTGCTAATATCTCCTACTATATCAGGTAGAATATATGAAAAAGAACTAGATCAGAGTTTAAAAACTTAGTCACTGGGAATTATGGGAGCCAAGATACTTCAGTAAGCAGTAAAATGCTGTTCCTTGCCCATATTAATTCCAAAATGACCAGAAAATAGTGCCACAGGGAAAATTCTGTAACAGTACAAAGAAGGGATACAGTAGTTTTTTAGCCCAGGAAATATGGAAGATCAGCAAGAAAGGTCAATCTCCCTCCAGTAACAGGGGAGCACATTCAAAGACAGGAAGGATCCAAGTAAGCTAGCAGCAAGCCCTATCTCAGCAAACCAGTGGGACATCTAGAGCCCCAAGTGTGGTGGAACAGTCAAACACCTACACAAGGACTCCCTACAGACATTTGAATAGTGAAGAAAATAGCAGATTCTAATTCAGAAAAACACTAAAGTTTAGTGCAGCCCAAGGTGGAAAGGTATTCTCCAGCAGCCATAACTCCATATGCAAGGATAAACCCAGGGAAATACAGAAAATTCCCACCTGACTTCAGCATATATCAGACACCACACTAGGATGCCCAGATCAGTAATAGGTAAGCAGCCAGATCCCTACAGCCATCAACTGCCAGGACTTGAGACCACAGCACACAAAGCCAATATCCAGCCCCTCCCCCCCAACCACCAGCATTAGGAAATTTGGAGAGTGGTCCTTGGATTCTAGCAGTAGGGTTCAAGTTTTAAAGCCTTGAAATAGCCAAACAAGAGGAGCAAAAGGCAAAAATGAATATTGAACATAGAAAGGTACTATTATGACAGGGAAGATCAACACTCAGAAGAAGGCAACAATGTCAATATAGTTATATTTAAAACTTCAGAAAGGATTATAAATTAGTCTCAAGACAAAAAAAAAAAAAGCTTTCTTAGAAGAACTCAGGAAGAATTATAAAAGTCAAAAAAAGAGAAGTAGAAGAAAAATTGGGAAAAGAAGTGAAATGTATGCAAGAAAGAGTCAACAGCTTGGAAAAAGAAGCATAAATTGAAGAAAACAATTCCTTAAAAAGTAGAATTGGTCAAATAGAAAAGGATGTACAAAAATTCACTGAAAAAAAAAAACAACTCCTTAAAAAGTACAACTGTCCAAATGGAAAAGAAGGTACAGAGAAGCTAACTGGAGAAAACAATTCCTTAAAATTTAGAATTGGGCAAGGGGGAGCTAATGACTTTATGAGATAAAAGGATTAGTCAAACAAAATCAAAAGAATGCAAAAAAAAGAACATATTTTGAAATGTAATTGGAAAAACAAATGACCTGGAAAATAGATCCAGGAGAGGTCATTTAGAATTATTGGTCTACCTGAAATTAGGTGGAGTTTTATAGCCCTTTGGGCAAAGTTTCAAATTGCTCTACAGAATGACTGAATCAGTTCAAAACACCATAAGCAGTGCATTCATGTCTCATTGTTTTGTAAATCCCCTCCAACATTTGTGATTTACCTTTTATGTTCTCTCAACAATACATTAGGGGTGAGTCGGTACTTCAGAATTATTTTAATTTTCATTTCTCCCATCAGTAGTGAGCTGGAGCATTTTTTGGTAAAGTTATAGGTAGCTTTGATTACTTTACCTGAAAACTGATCATATCTTTTGATCATTTATCAGTTGAGGAATGGTTCTTTTTTTACAACTATTTTTCAGTTCTCTACACATATGGGAAATAAGACCTTTATCAGAGAAACTTGGTTCATAAATTTTTAAATAGCTACTTCTGTTAAATGTATTACCCTTCATCCTATCCAACCATTTATTCTATTCTCTCTCTTTGCTCTGTTCCTCTTGAATAGTATTTTGCTTCTGACTATCCCTCCCCATTCTTCCCTCCCTTCTATCCTCCTCCCTTCTCTTATCCCCTTCCTTTCTCATTTTCCTTTAGGGTAAGATAGATTTCTATACCCAACTGATGCTGTACTTTACTCCTTCTTTGAGTCAAATCTGATGAGAGTAAGGTTCACTCATTCCTCATTATTCCTCTCCCCTTTCCCATCACTGTAAAAAGTTTTTGCTTACCTCTTTTATGTGATATAAATTATCCCCATTCTAACTCTCCTTTCCTCTTTCTCATAGTACATTCCTTTCTAATTCCTTAATGCTGTTTTTTTAAAGATATTATTCCTTCATGTTCAACTTACAGTATAAGTATGTCTATATATATATATATATATATATATATATATATATATATATATATATATATATATATATTCCTTTTATCTACGATAATATTTAGAAAGGTCTTAGAAGTTACAAATATCATCTTTCCATGTAGGAATATGAACCATTTAAATTCATTAAGTCATTTAAGATTTCCTTTTCATCTTTAGTTTTTTATGCCCCTCCTGAGTCTTGTATGTGAAAGTTAGATTCTCTATTAAGTTCTGGTCTTTTCATCAAGAATGCTTGGCAGTCTCTATTTCATTGAATATCCATTTTTTCCCTCAAGGATTACACTCAGTTTTGCTGAGCAGATGATTTTTGGTTGTAATCTTAGCTTCTTTGCTGTCTGGAAAACCATATTCCAAGACTTATAATCTTTTCAAGTAGAAGCTGTTAAATATTGTGTTATCCTGACTGTGAATCCACCATACTGAAATTGTTTCTGGCTATTTGCAATATTTTCTTCTTGACATGGGAACTCCAGGATTTGGCTATAATATTCCTGGGAATTTTCACTTGGGGATCTCATTCAGGAGGTGACCAGTGGATCCTTTTAATCTCTTTTATTTTAAATTCATTTATTTCTTTCAGTTTTCAACAATCACTTCCATAAGTCTTAAGTTTTCTCCCCCTTCTTCTGACCTCCCTCCCTTAGACAGCATGCAATCTTATATGGGTTCTAAACATACATTTTTATGAAACACATTCTCACATTAGTCATGTTGCACAGATGAATTAAAGTGAATTGGAGAAACCATGAGAAAAAAAAAAAACAAACTGAAACAAAACTCAACACAAGATAAAATAGTGTGTTTCATCCTACATTTCAATTCCATGGTTCTTTCTCTGGATGTGGATGGCATTTTGCCTCAAGAGCCCTTCAGGAATGTTTTAAGACCTTGCATTGCTGTGAATGGCCAAGTTTATCAGAAAAAGTCCCCACACACTGTGGCTGGTACTATGCATAATGATTTTCTAGTTCTGGTCATTTCACTCAGTATCAGTTCATTTAAGTCTTTATAGGTTTTTCTGATGTCCCCCTGTTAATCATTTCTTACAGCACTATAGTATTTCATTACATTCATATAGCAAAACTTGTTCAGATATTCCCCAATTGATGGACATTCCTTCAATTTCCAGTTCTTGGCCACCACAAAGAGAGTTCTATTAATGTTTTTGTACATGTAGGATCTTTTCCTTTTTTATGATTTCCTTGGGATACAATCCTAGAAGCAATATTTCTGGGTCAAATGGTATGCACAATTTTGTAGCCCTTTGGGCAGAGTTTCAATTGCTCTCCAGAATGACTGGATCAGCTTACAGCTCCAACAACAAGGAATTGGTGCTTCAAATATCTCACATCTTCTCAAAAATTTATCATGTTCTTATATTGTCATATTAGCCAATTTGGTAGGTGTGATATGAAACTTTAAATCTCTGTTTTACCCCCTGATTCTAGAATATAAGCACAGTTTTCTGCAGTTATTTTTTTTGTGTCTCCTTTACCAAACTCTTCACATGTTTTCATGATTTTCTTAATTTTAATATTTTTAATTAATTTATTTGTTTCCATTTTTCAACAACAAAATCTATGTTTTTGTAATTTCTTGGTTTCTCATAAAGTCATTAGCTTCCATCTGCTCCATTCTAATTTTAAAGCAACTATTTTCTTCAGTGAGATTTTGAACCTCCTTTTGCATTTGGCTAATTCTGTTTTTTAAAGCATTCTGTTCCTCATTGCCTTTTTGGACCTCTTTTACCAATTGTGTTAGCCTATTCTTAAAGGTGTTACTTTCTTCAGTATTTTCTTTTGGTCTCCTTTAGCAAGCTGTTGACTCGGTTTTCATGATTTTCTTGCATTGTGCTCATTTCTTTTTTTTAATTTTTCCTCCAGCTCTCTTACTTCATTTTCAAAATCTTTTTTGAGTTCTTCCATGGCCTGAGACCATTGCATATTCATTTTGGAGGTTTTGGATGCAGTAGTCTTGACTTCCTCTGATGATATTCATTGTTCTTCCTCATCCAAAAGGATAGAAGAAAATGTCTGTTCACCAAGAAAGTAACCTTCCATAGTCTTATTTTTTTTCCTATTTTGGGCATTTTCCCAGCCAGTTACTTGACTCCTGAGTCCTTTGTCAAGTGGAGGGTATACTCTAGGGACCTGTAAGTTCTCACTTCCTCCAAGGTGGCACAATCAAGGGAGAGGAGTTCACTCCTTTCCTGGCCTGCACACACATCTGGGAACAACCAAAAACTTTTCTGCCAAGACTCTGCAGGTAGAATTCCCTCTCCACAACTACTTCCAGATCCACCAGGCCAGCATTCCTCCTCTTCCCAGGGCCATGCTCAAGGCTGAGATTCAGTTCAATAGCTCAATTCCCCCAGGGGTTTTAAGAGGAGGGCTTAAAAAATGGATGCTGCTGATGCAGTGGCTGCTACAGGCAGTCCAGACCACATTCCCTTCTCCTAGGTGAGGGAGCTTTCTCATTGACCTTTGAAACTGTCTTTGACATTTGTGAGTTGAGCAATCTGGGAACTGTTGCTGCTGGTGGCACCCTGAAGCCTATTTCAGGTCCTGTCCCTGCCAGGCCAGGTAGCACAGGCTCCCATTGTTCTTCCAGGCTGTTTTTAGCTGGGAATCACTTTAACTCTGTCATTTTGCGACTTCTGTTGCTCTAGAATTTGTTTAGAGTCATTTGTTAGAGGTATTTTATGGGCTATGTGGGGCAGCTTCTACAGGGCTGTCTTTCTACTCTGCCATTTTGGCTCTGCCCCCAAATCCATAAGTTTTAAATTTTCTCCCTCTTCTTCCCTCCTCCATCCCCAAGAAAGCCTGCAGTCTTATATGGGTTCTACACATACATTCTTACTAGACACATTTTCACATTAGACATGTTACATAAAAGAATTAAAATGACTGGATGAAACAATGAGAAAAAACAAAAAATAACAAAACAGAAAACAGTGTTCTTCATTCTGCATTCTGATTCCACAGTTATTTTTCTGAATGTGAATGGCATTTTGAGTCATGAGTCCTTTGAAAATGTTTTATGTCCCTTGCATTGCTCTGAATTGCTAAGTCTGTTAAAAAGAGTCCTCACACGCTGGATGTTACTGTGTGTAATGTCCTCCTGGTTCTGCTCACTTCACTCAACATCAGTTCCTATCAATCTATTCAGGCTTTTTCTGAAGTTCATCTGTTCATCACTGCTTTTAGCAAAATAGTATTCCATTACATTCATATACCGCAACTTATTCAGCTACTCTCCAGTTGATCGGCATCTCTTCAATTTCCAGTTCTTGGCCACCACCAAAAATAGCCACTATAAATATTTTTCTACATGTGGGTCCTTGTCCCATGTTTATGATCTCTTTGGGATATAGCTCCAGAAGCAGTATTGTTGGATCAAAGGGTATGCAAATTTTTATAGCCTTTTGGCATATTTCCACATTAATCTCCAGAATGGTTGAATTAGCTGACAATTCCACCAACAATGAATTAGTGCTCCAATTCTCCCACAATTTCTCCAACATGCATCATTTTCCTGTTTTGTAGTGTTAGCCAATTTGATAGGTGTGTTATGTTACCTCAACGTTGTTTTGATTTGTATCTCTCTAATTAATGGTGATTTAGAGCATTTTTTTCATAGGACTGTAGATAGCCATCATTGCTTCCTCTGAAAACTGCCTGTTCATATCCTTTTACCATTTGTCAATTGTTGGATGGCTTGTTTTCTTGTCAATTTCACTCAGTTCTCTATATAGTTTAGAAATGAGACCTGTACCACAGAGGCTAGTTGTAAAATTCCTTTTCCAGTTTTCTGCTTCCCTCCTAATCTTGATTGAATTGACTTTCTTTGTGCAACAACCTTTTTCAGTTTAATGTAACCAAATGATCCATTTTGCATTTCAAAATGTTTTCTATCTCTTATTGGGTCAAAAATTTCTCCATTATCCATAAATCTGACAAATACACTATTCATTCTCCCCTAATTTGTTAACAGTATCAACCTTTACACCTATATTGTGTACACTTTTGAACTTTATTTTGATATAAGGTGTCAAGCAGTGATCTATACCCAGTTTCCACTACAGTATTACACAGTTTTCACAAGAGTTTTTGTCAAACAGTGAGCTCTTATCCCAGAAATTTGTGTCCCTGGGTTTATCAAACAGTAGATTATTATAGTCATTGACTACTGTGTCTTGTGTACTTAAACCATTCCACTGATCTACCCTCTCTATTTCTTAACCATTACCAAGTAGTTTTGATGATTGCTGCTTTATAATACATTTTGATATTTGGTATGCCTAAGCTACCTTCCCTAGCATTTCTTTTCCTTAATTTCCCTGATATACTGAAACTTTGGTTCTTCCAGATGCATTCTGATATTATTTTTTCTTACTCTTGGAAATAATTTTTGGTAGTTTGACTGACATGGCACTAAAAAGACACATTAATTTAAGTGGAATCATAATTTTTTATCACATTAGCTTAGCCTACCCATGAGCAACTAATTTTTTCCCGCTTATTTAGATCTCATTTTAATTGTAAGAATTGTTTTAGAATTGTGCTCATATAGTCCCTGGATTTGTTTTGGCAGGTAAACTCCCAAATATTTTGTAGTGTCTACAATAACTTTAAATGTGATTTCTATTTCTATCTCTTGATATTGGGCTTTGTTAATAATATATAGAAATTAAAACGATCTATGCTATGTGGGCTTGTTTTGTGTCCTGCTACTTTGCCAAAGTTGTTTACTATTTCAACTGGTTTTTTACTTGATTCTCTAGGATTCTCTAATTCTACTATTCTTCTTTGCCTATTCTAATTTCTTCAGCTTTTTTTTCTTCTCTTATTTCTCCAGCTAACATTTCTATTACCATATGGAATAAAAGTGATGATAATGGACATCCTTGTTTCACCCAGATCTTACTGGAAATGCATCTGACTTATCCCCATTATATATAGTGCTTGCTAGTTGTTTTAGGTAGATATTGCTTATTATTTTAAGGAAGGCTCTATGTACTCCTATGCTCTCCAGGATTTTCAATAGCAATGGGTGTGGTATTTTGTCAAAAGCTTTTCTGCATATATTGAGGTAATAATATGTTTTCTGTTAGTTTTATTGTTAATATGATCAATAATACTCATAGTTTTCCTAATATTGAACCAACCTTAAATTTCTAGTATATATCTTACCTGATCAAAGTGCATTATTCTCTTGATAAGTTGCTGTAATATTGTTGCTAATATCTCCTTCAAAATTTTTACATCTATATTCATCAGGGAAATTGATCTGTAATTTTTTTTCTCTGTTTTGGCTCTTCCCAGTGTATGTATCAGAATCATATGTGTGTAATAAAAAGAAATCGGTAGGATTCCTTCTTCATCAATTTTCTCAAATAGTCTATATAGTATGAGAATTAACTGTTCTTCAAATGTTTGATAGAATTCGTTTGTAAATTCATCTGTCTCTGGAGATTTTTTCCTAGGGAGTTCATTGATGGCTTGTTCAATTTCTTTATATGAGATGGAATTATTTAAATATTTTGCTTCCTCTTCTGTTAATCTGGGGAATTTATATTTTTAAAATATTCATCCATCTCACTAAGATTGTGAAACTTATGGGCATATAGCAAGGCAAAGTAATTTCTAGTTATTGTTTTAATTTTCTCTTCATTGGAGGTGAGTTCACCCTTTTAATTTTTGATACTGGTAACTTGTTTTCTTCTTTATTTTTAATCAAATTGATCAAAGGTTTATCAATTTTATTGGCTGTTCTATAAAATCAGCTCTTAATTTTATTTATTAGTTCAATAGTCTTTAGTTTCAATTTAAATAATCTCTCCATTGGTTTTTAATATTTTTAATTTGGTATTTAATTGGGGATATTCAATTTGTTCTTTTACTAGCTTTTTCAGCTGCATATCCAATTCACTGATCTCCTCTCTCACTATTTTATTATTTTAACCTTTCAGAGATATAAAATTTCCCTTAAGAAGTGATTTAGCCATATACCATAGGCTGTGGTAGGTTGTCTCATTATTGTCATTCTCTTGAATGAGGTTATTGAGTATTTCTCTGATGTCTTGTTTGACCCATACATTCTTTAGGATTCAATTATTTAATTTCCAATTAATTTTTGGTCTACATTTACATGGTCCTTTATCACATGTAATTTTCATTGCATCATGATCTGAAAAGGATTCATTAACTGTCTCTGTCTTTATAAACTGCATTGTAAGGTTTTTATGCCCTAGTACATGGTAAATTTTTATATATGTGCCATATACCACTGAGAAAAGGGTATATTCCCTTCTATCCCCATTCATTTTTCTCCAGGAATTTATCATGTCTAAGTTTTCAATGATTCTGCTAATCTTCCTAACTTCTATCTTGTTTATTTTGAGGTTATATTTATCAAGTTCAAAGAGGGAGAGGTTAAGGTCCCCCACCAGTTTACTTTTGCCCTGTGGTCCTCTCTCATTCAGTTCTCCTGGAGTCCCATCCTATGCTGAAGGTTTTGAGAATTCACTCTGCTTCTTCTGATTTAGTCCACCCAGGGTTGTTCCTATTCAACTATCGCTGAGTCTGTGCTGGTATAGTCCTTGCTCTGTGAGTTGGTGTAACAGATCCTTCCTGTTGATGTTCTGGGCTGTGCTGGGTGGGACATCTGCCTTGCTCTATCTCCTAGTGGATTCTGTCACTCTAAAATTTGTTCAAATTCACTTTTTCCAGTTATCTGAAGGAGGTGGAAGAGCTCAGGTGACTCAGTGCTTTCACTCAACCATTTTGGCTCCACCCCCACATACGTCTTTTTTCATGATTTTCTTGCATAAATCTCAATTTTTTTTCTATGTCTCTTATTTGGTTTTCAAAATCCTTTTTTCAGTTTTTTCATAGCCTGAGACCAATTCATATTATTTTGGGAGACTTTGGATATAGGTGCTTCATCTTTCTTGTTTTTCTGAGTGTGTATTTTTATCTTTCCTTATCACCACAGTAACTTTCTATAGTCAGAGTGTTTCTTTTCATTATTTTCTCATTTCCTCAGTCTATTAGTTGACTTTTAACTCTTTGTTACAGTAGGGCTCTGCTTCCAGGGTGGAGGGTGCACTATCTCAAGCTCCAGAGGTTTTGTACAGCTGTTTTCAGAAGTACTTCTAGGGACTTGTAATTTCTCAATTATTCAAAGGTGATATGACCTCAGGAAAGGTATTTACTACTCTCCTGGTCTGCATTTTGGTCTGTTAGTGACCACAAGCACTCTTTTCTGCTATGGAACTGTGAGAAGGGTCCATCCTCCACTGTGACTACAAGCTCTGATATAATAGTGCTCCTCCTCACCCAGGAATTGCCACCTAGGATTATGACCTGGATGCAAGTATGAACAAGGCAACAGTCCTGCCTTTATGCTAGCAAAAAGACCCCAGCAATCTCCTTCTGACAAGTTCTTTGGCCCTCTTACCATCTGTGGGTTGAGAGTTCTGGAAACAGACACTGCCAGTACTAATTCAGTCACTCCCAAGGTTTGCTAGGGCCTGAGCTGTGATAATATGACCTTCACTGCACTGAGTGCATTTCTCACCCTGGTGAAACAGAACTTTCTCTCTGTTGTCATTGCCATCTGTGGGATGAGTGGTCTGAAAACCATGCCTGCTGTCATTGATTTGGTTACCCTGACGGTTGCTCTTAGTTGGTGGGGCCTGATCTGATAAGATCTTAATGAATCCATACTACCTCTTTGTAAACAATCTTTTTTCTAGATGTACACTTAGTCCTTTAAATATTCTTTCTTTCTTTCCATGTTCCCAGGAATCAAAGTCCTAACTCAGGCCTATTATTTTCAGACTTCATTAGTCTTCTCCCTCTCAACACACACACACACAAGAAAACACTTTACTTTTTCAGTTGCATTTTGGCAATTCTATAATCCTGTAGATTTTTATTCATTCTCTACTATTTTTCAGTGACCATTGAAAGAGAATTAATATTCACATTTCAGAATGTTTTTATATACTGAGACATGTGCTAAACATTTGGGACTGAACACTTGAATAGTCACGCACAGCTTTGTATTCTCTTACTATCCTCTTACTTATCTTGGCTATCAACTACCTATCATCTGTTTTAACTTTGTACATTCCTATCTGAAGATCTTACCTCCTTGGAAGAAAAAAACAACAGAAACACAAAAAGAATTGAAAATTTATACCTTAAATTCAATCCCTGTCACCAGTTATCACTGTCCTATATCTGTTTGTATATTAAACAATGGAAAAGTTTATTTTCTTTTCAAAGGGGTATTTATTTCACAGGTAGTTATTTTTGGCATATGTTTTGCAAATAGAAAATGCAGGTCACCAAGTAATTAATATAGTCAATTCAGATTTTGTGGGAGTATTTATTTATTTTGATCAATTTCCTTTTGTTCTTTTTTTTTTCTTATTTCTGTTGCTTAAACCATTTATTTTGGTGATTTACAACGCTAACTATTAAATCATCATCTCACTTTTTATTATGCTCACACTTATTTTCCTGAATATATATCCTATTGAAACAAAATGTATTTTATAACATATGTGGTAATCCACATCATTTTATTGGCGCAAATGACATTCTATAGGGAGCTCTATGGAAGAAAAGCTGTTAAAACTGGAGCATGTATTCTTTTTAAAACATTTTAAACATCTTAATTTAAAAATTTGATCTCCAAATTCTACCCCTACCTTCCCTCCCTTCTCCTTGAGATGTTAAGCAATCAGAAATAGGTTATACATGTACAATAATGTAAAACATTTCCATATTATTTATTTTGTCCAAGAAGATGCAGGTAAAAGAAAAAAAAAGAAAATTAAAAATAGCATGTTTCAGTTTGCATTCAGTCAATATCAGTCCTTTGTCTGGAGGCAGATAGTATGTTTCAATATTAGTACTTTGAGATTGTCTTGGATATTTGTATTGCTGAGAATTGCTGTCACATTCACAGTTATTCATTGTACAATATTGCTGTTACTGGTTCTATTCTCCCAGTTCTGTTCCCTGCACTCTGTATCAGTTCTTGTAAGGCTTTACAGGTTTTTCTGTCATTTCTTATACCACAATAATATTTTATAACAGTTACAAAGCACAGTTTATTTATTTAGCCATTCCCCAATTATGGACATGCCTTTGATTTCCAATTCTTAGCCACTATAAAAAGAGTTGATATATTGGTAGACACACATACAGATACAGGTATGTATGTGTGTGTATATATGCATATTTGTATGTATATATATATATATATATATATATGTGTGTGTGTGTGTGTGTGTGTGTGTATACATGTGTGTATATATTTAACAAATAGGTTTTTTATGATTTTTTGGATGTCTTTGGGATATCGACCAATCAATGGTATTGCTGAATCAAAAGATATGCTTGATTTTATAGTCCTTTGGGCATAGTAGAATGTGTATTCTTAAATGATTCATAGAGCTTCTGTAGGGAAATCATGAATGTCTGAATAATATCTATGTAATTCATCTAAATCCACAGTCTGCTCTATAGACTAGGCTTCTGTGAATAGTACAGATATGAGTGGAATAGGTTGGGTGAATGTATAATTTTATGAAAAGCATTTAAACTGATTTTTATACCGATGTATTGATTTCCTGTGATCTTTGTTATTTCAACTGTGTTTTATACTTATCTTTTAGATAAACCATATATATGAATATTTCTGTATCTGATAATATTATAGCAGAGATTCATTGATAATTTTGAAGGATTTTGAATGAAATGATTAAGCCTCATTGGGCAGAAAATTTTACACATAACTTGTTTTCAAGAACAAATGTTTGAAATATTTTTTTAAATGGAGACAAATTCCCATATTGTTTTTTATTCCAGTTTTTCTATCTTTCTTTTCTTAAAAATAAATAGTAAGAAATGCATTTTTACTTGAAATATTATGACAAACAATAAATGTAGTAAATACTTTAGTACTTGAAATGAAATCAAGATTTCAAACTTTTTAAAGATAACTTATCATTAAATGGTCAAAGGATATGAAAAGTCAATTTTCAGAGGAAGAAATTAAAGATATCTATAACCATATGAAAAAATGCTCTAAATCGCTTTTGATTAGAGAGATGCAAATCAAAACAACTGTGAGGTACCACATCATACCTATAAGATTGGCAACCATGACAGAACAAGAAAATAATAAATGTTGGAGAGGATGTGGGAGAGTTGGAGCACTAATTCATTGTTTGTGGAGCTGTGATCTCATCCAACCATTCTGGAGATCAATTTGGAACTATGCCTGAAGGGCTACAAAAATGTGCATACCCTTTGACCCAGCAATATCGCTACTAGGACTGTATCCCCAAGAGATCATAAAAATGGGAAAGCATCCCACATGTACAAAAATATTTATAGCAGCATTCTTTGTAGTTGCTAAAAACTGGAAGTCAAGGGGATGCCAATCAATTGAGGAAGGGCTGAATAAATTATGGTATATGAATGTAATGGAGTACTATTGTGCCATAAGAAATGATGAACAAGAAGACTTCAGAGAGGCCTGGAAGGACTTATATGACCTGAAGCTGAGTGAAAGGAGCAGAACCAGGAAAACTTTGTGCATAGCAATGACCACAGTGTATGAGAGTTCTTTTCTGGTACACTTGGAACTTCGTAATAACACAAGAACTTAAAAAAAAAAATCTCAATGGTTTTCTAAGGCAAAATGCCTTCCACACTCAGAGAAAGAACTATGGAATTCATTCACAGAATGTAGCAGATTGTGTTTGTGTGTGTGTGTTTGTGTATTATGTTTTGATTTGTTGTATAATTTCTTCCATTTGTTTTAGTTTGTCTACATGGCCTGACTACAATGAAAACATATTCAATAGGAAAGTATATGTAGATCCTATATAGAATTGTATGCCGTCTTGGGGAGAGAGGGTGCTGGGGAGGGTAGGTGTGGGAGGGTTAAAATCGAAATTTTATGGTACTGATTGTAGAATATTAAAAAAAATATAAAATTAAATAAAAAAGATATTTCATGATTATTCATATTAAGAATGGCTGGCATTTACATAGTTCCCCATATCTTCCATTTCCTCATCTGTAAAATGGATATAATAATATGTATAATACTTACCTCAGAAAATTTCTCTGAAACAAAAGCATGATAATGTATGTCAAACATTTTTCAACCTCAAAACACCTTATAGTGATGAGATTAATCTGTGTAACCAGCTGTATGAAAACTAAGCAACATCATCTGTCCACCAGAGTGAGTATCTCTGATCTCATTCCACATCTTATTTGGCTCTTTGTAGAACTGTCCATGTGACTTCTTAATTTCCTCATCCTTGTCCCCAAATGCAGAATGCCTAGTTAAATCTCTAGCAGGTAGGTGTAAAAGCATATTAGATTTGGTCAGAAATCCTTTTGCTGGAGAGAGGTACTAATGTAAGTCCCTAAGATAGCAGGTGTTACAGGGTGGGAATGAACAGGCTGATCTCATACTTCAGAATCAATATTGAATTGAAAAGAAACATGGGTAAAAGAATCTAACAGTTAAAATAGGAAGCTTACTTAACAATAACAGAGGAGGGACAGTGAACAAGGGTTCTTTCAAAAATGAAATGAAATTAAACAATAGTAGAAACACTAAAAGTTATTAAACATAAATTTCCTTAACCATAGTGGAATATAGTCAGTGAAGGGTCATTCGGCTGAAATAAGAACAACTTTAAATTATATATTTCTTTAAGATTTGCAAGTTTCTTTCTTTCTTAGCTGCAATCTTTACAAAAGCTTTGGGAGGGAGATGCTATTATTATTCTAATTTTTTTTAAATGAAGATGCTAATAGAGATTAAGTGACTTTTCTACTACCACAGACAATTTTTCAACTCAGGTCTTCCTGAATCCAAATTAAATTTACAATTCTCTATGCCACCTAGCTGCTTCTGAAAAATAAAATGAAATGAAACACTGGTAGATATATGAGTTAGCAAAAAGAAATTTATTTAACCATAGCAAAGTAACATAATCAACAAAGATTTTGCATAAGGACACTACAATAATTCATCTGAGCACAATTGCCAAGGTCAGACAAATTAGTGTTCCATGGTCAGAACTTTGGAGAGAGACAGATAATTGGAGTTCCCTGTGGCCTTTTATATCCAGGTGAATAGGAAACTGAACAAATTTCCTGAGTCAACTGAGTCACATGTAACAAAAAGAGCTAAACTAACCTGGGAAGCAGAGTGAAGGAGTGTTGGGGTGATGGAGTGTGAGAAGAAGCATACATAAATGGAAGGATCCTATGATATCTCTCTATAGTCATAGCAAGGATGTGCCTGAGGGGTTAATGAGGAGGACTGGAGTTAAGGAATAGATTATGGTTTTTCTACCTCTCATTCTCCTACATTGTGGTTGTGCTTGGTAACTGCCTAGGGTTAAATAATAGCTTTTCTATAGAGAAATCAGTCTGTAA
This sequence comes from Notamacropus eugenii, assembly GCF_028372415.1. NCBI lineage: Eukaryota > Metazoa > Chordata > Mammalia > Diprotodontia > Macropodidae > Notamacropus > Notamacropus eugenii. The sequence continues at coordinate 86,150,377 of NC_092877.1, read as the reverse complement.
TAACATAACAATGTGGATAAAGCTTAAATTCTATTAAGATGAGTGATCTTAAACTCTCTTCTACCCTTTTTGGTTCATGTTTGGCATACCATATATGAAAATGTCCAATTAACCATTAAAACATATTTATTATAAAGTATTTTCATAGCAATAAGAAACAACAAAAAACCTGAACTTGTATTAGTCATAGTTCAGGGCACACTTGAGTTTCCTCAAGGAAACCTAAATGGTTAAAAACAAAAATAGTTGTTACAGTAGCCCTTTGTAAATAATCACCAACACATAACATACATATATGCATATATATGTATACTCACTCTCCACTTACATATCATTAGCTCCTACCCACAATCTCCTGTGTCTTTGCTCATCCAAATCCTCATCTTAAAGAGCCAATATTTTTTCTAGTTGTTCATGTAGTATTCCTTAAAATCTCCATTCAAGACTTACCTATCCCCTTTCTTACCAACCACATCTTGGAATGTACCATGTATGTGGATACTCAAAAATCTAAATTTATTTTTATTTTGTAGCATTCTTCCATTTTCTCATCTTCAATTCATGAAGGTATCACAGATGATTAGAATGTTGGACCTTACTGGAGCTTTATCCATCATTTAATCTTTCCCCCCTATTTTTAATGAATTGCAGATTCACAGATATGAGCTTGAAGGTGTGTTAGACACCATGTAATCTAACCTTCTAATTTTTTATAAGAATAGAACCCATGATGGTTAAAAGACTTTCTCAAGGTTGCACAAGCAGTATTGGAGGTGATATTTGAATCCTGATTTAGTATACTTTTAGATTTATTATTTCCATAAGGCAGTAAGATCCTTTAAGGCAGACCTGAGATATAATCTGTTTCCTCTCCCTCATATGAGCTAACATAATTCCAAGTATATGGAAATCATATTTGTGTGTGTGACTAATACATAAATACATATGTATGTATCTTACAGGTTTGTGGTGATGCACCAATGAAGCCATGTAAGAACATCACTTTTCAAACCTTAAAATGCTGTAAAAAGTCATGGTCACCAAAAGTCTGTGAGAAAATACATAATTATACAATTTTTTGCATATGTGGAGTTTAATCTAGCTGTCTCAGTCCCTTTAAATTCTAAAATTATATGATTCAAGAATTGAACATCACACATTTTTAGAAAGGTGACATTTTGAAAAATGAGGACACTCTATAGTAATGTGCAAAATTGTATATTTTCAAATACTCTAATATGGGCTTCATTAGCAATTTCAAGGTGTTGCTTATCAGGAAGAAAAATCCAAAACCAAAGCAAAATTGAAAAACCTTTAATCTTCCTAAATGCTTATTGAAATTATTACTGGGTAGGAAAGCATTTCTTAAATGAAACAAGCAATCTTTATTCTACCATTGATGGAGAATCTAAAGATTAGTAGAGTAATTTCTCTTCTGCTGCCTCCAACCTCTCTAAACCCTGTATCATTCTCTTTGGTCATTAAAGTTCCTCTGAGTTATTTCAGTAAAGATTCATATTTTAAGGTAGATGCCATGCAGATACCTTAGCAACATCTTATTCCCAACTAGTGTAATTTAAATCAATGAAAATTTTTTTAAACCTTAAGTCATACAGATATTTTATGGCATTTCATAAAGCTCTTCAAAATTAAAATTGCACAACTTTCAGTACACAGAATAAACCCAGTCATTTCTAGGACTGGTTTTAAATCTGACATTTTCTATCCCTCCTCTCCTATTTCATGTCCTACTTCCTCACCCACAGTGCCTCCATTCATCAGAGTCCACAACTATAACAGCAGCACTACCCTTCACTCTTAAATCATGACCTGTCTCTGCCACTGTCATGGCCAGTGTTTGAAATAGGAAAAAGAAAACCCAAAACAGCAGTTGCAACAACACAAGCATCATAAATGTTCCCCTGGACTCCCATCACAAAATCCTTTTGTGCCAAGACTAGGTTCAGATCTTCCCTTGCTCCTGAATAGCAAATCAGACAGGAGCTGTAATTGTGGAGTTGATGATATTCACTCTTATTTGGAAAGGGACAAAAGAGATTGAGGATTTAACTGCATCCTGAATGTAAACTTTGTGTTGAAATTCCATTTTCTTCAGAAGTATTAGAAGATTTGGCAATTTAGTAAAGTTGGTTAGGGTAAAGTGAATGTTAGAACATGATTGTAGGCTTCCAAATGTTATTGAGCACAATCTGCTTGTGCTAATGAGAAATCTATTCTCAGGTAAAAGTAATATCCAAAGATGATTGAATTAATACATGACTCTCCATTGGGCCAATGGGAAAGTATCAATGTCTTGGAAAACTCCTCATTTTCAAATCTGGAAACAGCACTAATTGTAGGTTTTCCTCAAAATAAATGGGCAGCAAAATGGCACAATGGACAGAGGCCTGAAGCCAAGAAGACCTGAATTCAAATTCAGTCTCAGATACTTTACTGTCTTTGTGACACTAGGCAAATGTCTTAACTATTTGTTTCAGTTTCTACATCTGTAAAATCATGTGGTAGAAAAAAAAAAAGACAGACCAACTCAGTGTCTTTACCAAGAAATCTCCAAGTGGGGTCTTGAAGAGTCAGATATGACTGAAACAACTGAAAAACAGCTCGAATCAACATAGATATGTAAAGTTAAAAAAAAGCATGTTGCATAGGCTATGTTATGCTCATATAATTACTTTTGCTATTATTTGTGTAAGTGCCATTTATTTTGCACATGTTGGTCTATTTCATCTGCTCTCTGAGTGGAGGGTGGGAAGGGCAGAGTTCACAATTGCGATTTCATTAGTCTAGGAGACTCTTGATGTAGCAACTCCCTCTACTGGTATGGATTAGCATCTTTTCTGAAACATTTTCTTAGAGATTTGTCTGTTGTAATTTACTCATATGCAGCTAGAATATATCAGAGGACATGATGTGGGTCCAAGTCTCCTTTAGTCCAAAGCCATTCCTTTATCTACTATATCACTCTAAATTCCTTAATACTAATGATACCACCTAATGTCTATATATTGCTTTAGGAATAGAGAATGCTTTCACAAGATTGTCACAAGTGTCTCTCAAATAAACTCATTTTATAAATGAGGAAACTGAGGCTATAAGAAATTAATATGAAAGAAATATGACTTTTCCAAAGTCATAAAGTTAGTAGCCTCCAGACACAGTATCTTAACTCATGTCCTCTGAAGTCCAATCCAGCATTTCTGCCATTGTGCTATACCAGCAACTGCTCTACAGGTCGTTCATTGGGGTCAGTAAAATCTTTCTCTTTGTGAATCCATGTACTATATCATTCCAATACTGTACATGAGATTTTCTTGGTAAAGATACTGGAGAAGTTTACTGTTTCCTTCTCCAGTGGTTTAAGGCAAGCAGGCTAAATGACTTGTTCAGGGTCACAAAGCTAATGAATGTCTGAAATCAGATTTGAACTTCCCTGTTCCTGACTTCAGGCCCAGCATTCCATCTGCTGAGCCACGCAACTACCTCCACTTGCTCAATTGCAGACAACCATGACTAAGGGAGAGTGTTAGGGGTGAATCATAATTTCAGAGATTTTAGTCCCTAATGAAAATGCAAGAATTCTTGTTACTTTGCCAATAGTTCAAAGATGTATAGTTGTATCAGTGTGGATTAATGCAGAATCACAAATGTTCTATACATATGTACATGATCTTTGTGAGCTTCTGTGTCTCACAAAATTCATCATGGGTAACCTTGTTATGAGAATTGCTTTTTCTAGGACTCAAATGACAAATCTATGGGACAAGGTTGGTGTCATACTTCTTAATATGAATGGTATTTCAATAAGAAATATTTCTATATTGTTAAAATTTCTACTTGTGACCAAAGTATTTACTCATTTTCAAGTTTATATTTATTTTGAAAACTCTACCTTTTATATTTTTAGGGTGAGGGTGAAGGAGAGGGGACAGGTACCAGAAATGAATAATAGTTAACAGCCTTAAAAGAAATACTCCTTGAATAGAACCTAAGCCTAGATCCAATCTGGACAGGTGCAAATCTAATGGTTCACAAGGACATCTCAATAAAAGAAACAGGCAAGAATCATTGTCGTTTCTTGAGAACACAAAGGGCCATTGATGTGGAGTGGAGAAAAATCAGCAAAGAACAATTTCACAAAAACATCATGAGTCAAAGAAGAATTAAATGTCAACCGATGAGTTTGTTTAATGCATGGAAAAACCTAAGACAATATCCTGTTATGAAAGAAGTCTCCTAGCACCAACTGCTTTTCCTCCCTCTCAAATATTTTGAAATTGTTCCTCTTGGTTGATTATTTCTTATCTGTCTTCATTAGCAGTTGAAGATTAGTTCTAGAAACACTAATTTCAATATTATTTCCTTTGGTTAGATATCAGAGGAGATAGCTAGGCTTGCTTTAAGGAAATCCAAAGGGATTAGAGGAGAGAATGGGAAGTAGGGGCATTGGAAATTTTAACAGGATAAAAGAAATTGATAGATTGCATGGGAAGGCTTCAGTCACAACTCCTTTGGCACTAAACTCCCTTGATTATTTCCTCCCTGGGCCACTTTGCTTTCCTCAGTTGCGATGCTGCAACTAGGGACATGTCAACAGTAAAAACTATAATGCCAAGAGCCATCCTAAGGAAGAAAATAAGATGATTGGTGAAATAAAATTCTCAGTCTTGAAAGTTTTTTTTCAATTCTAATCCATTTAAAGAAACAAAAGGCTCCCCTCCACCTTTGTATTCCATTCAGTTACTGTCCTAACCTGTTTAACTTCTACAACCAAACTTCTAGAAAAAATTATCAAAAAGTCTTTAAACTGGAAATAGAAGGGCAGAAAGGAAACTGCTTGTGTGTGTGTGTGTGTGTGTGTGTGTGTGTGTGTGTGTGTGTATCAACCTACAAAAATAGGGAGAAGCAGGTCTGATAGAGGAAGAATATTACTGGTGAGAAATAATAAATTTCTGAAACTGGCATTTATTTAAGCCTATGGTCTCAGAAGTCTCTGCACAAATACGAAAAAGTAAAGGTAGCAAAGAAGGAAAATTGGAAATTGTAGCACTACAAGGTAAATTCACCCCTCATAGGTAACTTTGAGATTAGACAGTGTATGATTTGACTGAAATATTAAAACAACAGAGTATGGCATTTTCCAAAAGAACAGAATAGAGGGGGCATGCAAAAACAGTATATTTTAAGTGAGGTTATTCTGGAAGTAGAAAGTTGCCAATTTTTCTCTCAACACTTTTCCCCTAGAAAATCTCTATAATTTATCAGAGACAAATTAGACTGCTAGCTATTAATCAAACTCAAAAGTTAATTCCCCGCCTCTGTGCTTTTGCCCAACCCATCTTCCAATCCTAGAATAAGATTCTTCTTCACTTCTTTGAACCTTCAGCTTTCATTAATACTCAGGTCAGATGTCACTGTTGTGAAGTTTTCCCTGATTCTTACTGCAGTATTTCATTGTTTGACTTTTGTCTTTGTACATCCAGCGTCTGAAATCTGAGATAATTTAGATAGACAGATAGACTTTTATAATTTCTTGTTGATTGACTAAAATCCTCTTTTTCTTCTCTAAAAGAATATTGATCCAACCTGGGAGCAGACGAAAAAGTATGTAGTATTTTTGAGGGGAAAGTCAGATTTCAGTTGTTGTCCTGAAGTGGATAGAGTACAAGAGGCAATGAATATGACTAAAAAAGAGGTTGTTAATTAATAATAGATATACATTAATGGAAAGCATGGAACAGAGAAGAAGAGATAGAGGGATAGTAGAATTGATTTGAATATGGAAAATATCATGTAAATACCATGAGAGTGGGCTGGGGAAATAATGTTTTCTTTGCTAAAACTGGTGGTAGTTATATGAAACAATAAAAAGCAGAGTAAAGGATTGACAATTAAGCTGCAAGTACTTTTTGGTTAAAAGGTAGAGGTCAGAAATTGTCTTCTCTCCCCAAAATCCCTTTTTCTACAATTACTGAAATGTTCATTTCATTTTATTACACTCCTTAAAATTGTATTCCTTTCTTTTGTTTCCAAGTGTTTTGTTGTTGTTGTTGTTGTTTTTGTTGTTTTTGAAAACTGCAAATAATTCTGAGAGGGCAAAGAGCTGGCAATCAGAAACGGAGTAGGGCATGATTGTTTGATCAGATAGTTTTTGTCTAAGCACTTGTACAAGGTGAATTGTGCAAAGAAATTAAACTTTTAATTGAGGAAAGGAAGTGAGGTAGGGAGAAATACGTATTCTTTCTATGCTGCAGGGTGAGACTGAACATAGTATGAAAGCAAATATGAATTGGGCAAAGATTCAGTCTGAAGTGAGTAATGAACATGAAAGGAAAGTGAAGGGCATAGAGAAAAAAGATCATCTCTTTCAATTTAGTGTGCATGCATGCATGCATGTGTTCATGTGTGTGTATGTGTGTGCGTGTGTGCATGTATGTGTGTGCACGAAATCACTCTATACACCCCCTTATTTATCAGATCTTTCTCTGGATGCAGACAGCATCTTTTTCCTTCTCTTGATTCTGTTCATTTTGTTCTTCATTACTTCGTCCAAGTCCATCTATGCTTTTTCTGAAATCATTGAGCTCATTATTCATTACAGCGCTGTAATATTCTATTGCAATCCCATACCACAACTTGTCCAGCCATTCCCCAAGTAATAGGCATCCCTGTAATTTCCAGTTCTTTGCCACCACAAAGAGCCACTGAAAATGTTTTAGAACATATAGCTGCTTTTCCTTTTCCCATAATCATCTTTAGAAACAGATCTAGTAAGTGGTATTCACATTTAAAATTATGTGGGTTGGGTATATACAGATACATGTATGTATGTACGTGTGTGTGTGTGTATCCTCTTGTGCCTTAATATTATATTTTCCTTATTAATATTTTTAATGAGGATTTACTTTGTTTTCCTTCTTTTCTAATCAGGGTATAGCATGATCAATGAGGGACTTTAAAGAACAAGAATAAGTAAGATCATGGGAGAAGATTGTTTGGTCCTTTGGTAAGAATGAAAAATGGACAACCCAAGTGGCCCACTGATATCCTTGGAATAACAAGAGAAAGTATGAAAAGTCTCCAGGATAGACAGCACTACATAATTGAGAGAATGTCAAGATTGATTGTATCAAGTGTATATTTCGTTATTCAATTAATTAAATACTGTGGCTACACCTATATAATTAGAAGTAGTGTGAACACTGGAATAAATGAACTTTTCAGTTCACTGATGAAATAGCCCTTCACCCATGGGTCAGAAGGAATAAAATAATTATAAATTTTTAGTTACAATTCAAGTCAGTGAAGTTTACCTATTAAATGTCAAATGTATTCAGGTTCTCAAAACACTTTATGCTCATTACTTTTTTTTTATTTTCATAGCAACCCTATATGGTATATATTTCATTTATTATTATCCCCATTTTACAGATTAGAAAGCTGAGACTTAGAATAGTTAAGTGACAAAGAGATATACCTGTTGTCATCTGCTTAGAAAGTGTCAGAGACTTGATAAAATCCAGATCTCTTCTGCTTTCAATTCCAGTTATTTAAAATCTAATACAGCATGCCTTTTTTATTCTATGTAAAAGAAAATCTTTATTTCTGGTACCAGGTCACAATTTTTATAAAGCAAATGTAAATACCTAAGCAGAAGAAAAGACCTTTTGGCAGAAATTTATGACACTTCAATTATATTTCAAAATTTACTAAGCAATTAACGTTATTGGAAGAAAATTATTTGTCAGTGTATGCTTTAAATGGAGTGAGAGGGAATTAATTCCATATTGTTGATGGACTTGGCAATGAATAGATTATGAAACAATCAAAGTTAGGTATATTTGTCTCAATAAATCATAATTTAAAAAATTATCTACTTTTCTACCTGTGGTCATGAATTATATGTTAATGTAAGCACCTTACAAATCCTTACTTTTGCATCTAAATACTTCTTATCATTTGTTTCCATGAATTTTGGTGCATTTATGACTTTGGTTCTGAAGACTGTTTTGTATGTATATACATATATATTGTGTGCATACATAAATTTTTGTATAAACTGCACATAAGTGTGCGTGTGTGTTTGGTAGAATTACATCACAGGCCTACTTGATATGCTTTTTTTCTTTTTTTTTTTTCCCTTAAGTATACTGTGGATTCTCATTGCCTGAGAATTCATTATCAAAACACTGCTTTTAAGAGGGAATATTTTTGGTTTGAACTTATTTAATTGGTATAAAGAATTCCTAATGAAGAAGATTCTTCTATCAAAACAATACAGATCAGCAGCTATTTTACAATGCATATACTTAGAAAATTGCATAAACCATTGAGAAATTAAATGACATTCTTAGGAATATGGATACCAGGTATCAGAGACAAGACTTAAATCTAGAGCTCTGTAAATCAGAGGCTGCCAATTTATCCATCATGCCACAATGCTACCACAGGATTGCCTAAGGATATAAAAGTCTTCCACCGATAAAACAGTCACTATTGAACTGACAACTCATACACGAGTCTTCATTAAAGTATCCCTCTACACTTAGCCCTAGTGTCAAAACTATCTTTATAATTGCCATGCTGTCAAAGTTTTTGTCAATAATCTCTTGCTGATTGTAAGTATTTTAGAAGGATTAAGAGGTCCGTAGAAAAACTGATGAAATCTTTAAATATTTTTCTTCAAACAAGAAATGAAGGTCATGATATCATATCAAAAAATGATTGAAAAAATACAACTTGCTAAGCAAAAACCATCTGAGCTTGTTTATTTTAAAATTTAATGCATTGTTACAATAACAATTTAAATACAAAATAAAGTATACTAATTTTTATTTTTTCAAGGGAAAGTATTGATCCAAACTGTTTTTTCACTATATATTTTGAAATTTTGGTTCCAATTCTAAATGGAGTTATGTTAAGTGGTCTTTTCCCTGTAGCAATATTCCTAACATAAAAAGAATCTTCTATATATCTAAGATTCCATTAATATTTTAATCAAAGTGTGTGGAGGTAGGGTTTACAATCACTTTTTTCTTGCTTCTTTTCCCCTTTTATTGCATATGAGGGCATTTCCAGAATACTAACTGCAAAACAAAGTATGACCCCAAAATACCAGTATCATTCTTGAAGGTGTGCAAGTCAGCAGGTGATACGATATTTTCTTGCTTTTAGCAACCACTTTTAAGGTTTCAGAGTCTTTGTTGTCACTTGAAACTAAAAGGGTTTGCTTAAGAAAACAAAGCTTTTAAAATAAAAGGAGAAATAGCAAAAAGCACTTGAGGTTTCTTTGCTCAGTAAAAAGGTTCTTCAAGGTCCTTTTGAGGTCTGAGAAGCTTAACTTTTACCTAAAAAACAAGATTGGAACAACAAACATTGTTCTTAGTAAAAAATATACTTATTTTTAAAAAATGGTGGTGGCATCCATAAAGTCTTCCTCTAATGCTTCCTGGTGGTACAGAGGAATGGTCATGTTCTCCTCCATGCTAGCACAGTGTTAGCCCTCGCAATTTCTGCTGTGATGATGTCTATTAGAAAAGATTTCTGGGCATTTCAGTGGACAGATAAACAATGCTGTCCTAGGACCAATCTACTAAAGGGAGGAGCTGCTCATTCACATTGTATACACCTGCTATTATTTTCACAAAATCTATTCAAATCAGTTATTGATTTTTTTTAAGAAATGGAAATGAAAAACAAAGTAAAGACCTTGATCCTTAATACTGTCATATTTTGCAAGAGTTTAACTAGTTTAAAAAAGTTTCAGGATGTATAAACCAAAAAGATTAAGTAAATAAATAAAATTACAAACAGATGAAACCTATCTCATTGAGCAAAGATTGCTTTGCTAAATGAAGTCATTGAAGCTGAGGGAAACAAATAGAATACAAATTCATTTATAAAACATTATGGAGGAGGAAAAATGGAATAAAATCAATAATATTGGTAGAGGATTAGCCTTTTGCTCTACAGAGACAGGAAAATAGAGAAAGTGGTTGATCATGTTGGGTGGTTTTGAAGAGTACCAGGTCAGAATTAAGAGAGCTTCTACTGAATAATTTCAGCCTTAAGTTAGTAGTCATAATTTGTTAAAATTATCTTTTCTGGGGAAATTGGAATAAAGTCATAAACCATTTGTTAAGCACTTATTATATGATAGGCATCTTCCTAAATAGTGGGAATACAGCTATTAAGAAGAAGGAAGGACACTTTCTACCTTCAGAGAACTTACACTTTAATGGACAAAGGCAGCATAAAAAAGGAGTTGAAAATTGGGGGGGGGGGAAGGGGTGTGTGTGTGAAGATATCTAATAAGCTATAACAGAAAAAATGCAGTAGAAATGCCTCAGTAGTACCACTGGAGAGTAATGAAAACATAGTTGACCTGGGTCTTCTAATTCAAATGCTTTGGAGAAACTAGCCTATCACAGCAAAAGGCTGTGGAGGCAGAAGGTACTTACAATTTGTGAATTAATCTAGTGCTGAAAAGAGCTTCTAGAGTAAAGAGCTTTTGGGGACATGAAAGATAAAATCCTGTGGAGATGAGTCTGTCAAAGATTGGAAGAGGAAAAAACAAATATTTCAAATAGCTGCTGTTGAGACTTAGATATTATCTATATGAAAATTTGAATGATTGAGTAATAATGAGTCTATAGCTAAATTTATGTTCTGTAAATTGGTTCTGAAGAAATCTCAATCTGGTGACACTAGCAGTGCTTATCATCTAGTCAGAAGTAAGAGAAAGAAACAGTGGTGTACTGGGATTCCCTCTTCTATGGCTGAGAATTTGAAGGTTGGTTTTGGCAGATTAAAGAGAGAAGGAAATCTAGCATCATGGATATTAAAGGAAGAAAAGATATAATAAGAAATCTGAAAATGAGACAAGTAAAGTGAGGTAGATGTGCAGAAGAGGAAAAAAAAGGTTGTAAGGATGATAAAAATGAAGGGTAAGTTTAAAGTAAGTGAGAAGGTGGAGGAAAAAGTTGTGATTGGGGAAGAGAATTTCAAAGTTTAAGGGACATCCTATTCTAGCACGTGGCAAAATCCAAGTGGAATGGAGAAGGAAGAATTTGGAGCTCAAGAAGTTTTACAGTAATTTTATGGTCAAGATGCTTCAATATTTGTGATATGAATACTGAAGTCTCAAAGATGGAGAAGAATTTAATCATATAATGAAATCTTTGAGAAAGTTGGAAGCTTGACACGTCATGAGATAATAAGAACAAGGAAAGTAATATAAATTCACTGGAAAGTCTTCAAAAAAACAATAAATGGAAAGTAAATGATCATAATATGACAATGATGACCTAGGAGTATGCTAATGAATTGTATCCATCCTGTGAGATTTAAGAGTTTAGAAAAGTAAACTCAAAGAAATGTTACCTCCAAAGAAACAGTGTCAAGGTACTCAACAGTACTCAGATCAAATCTAGATATAATTTTAAGTAGGAAGTTAGAAAAAAGGATGAATGGAAAGCTTACCAAATGTAGGAAAATCTACTCAAAATATTCGAGGGCTTCAAAAGGACACAATATAAATGCTAGTATTGGAAAAAGAAAAAAATATAGTTAATCAAAATAATTTGAATTCAAGAAGACAGGCTTCCTGCTAAGTCAGCAAAGTGAGTTACATGTATGTGTTATATATGTAGTACAGAGGAATGATTCCTCAGTTGAGCAGAATTTAAAAAATACTGCCAATCCCTACCATGATATCCCACCAAATTTCCTCTATGTCACTGAGGAGAACTGCCTGTACAGTTAGTGAGTGACTCATAAGAAATGAGGTGCTACCATGGCAATAGCAGCCCACAGACAGATGTTCTATTTTCTACAAATTCTCCAAAAAACAGATGTTAAATAAGTTTCTCTCCCAACCCAAGAACAGACTGCCCTAGCAAAACTTTTATCTCTCTTCATGATGCAATAGCCAGCTGTACCTATAGAATTTATTAGTTTGAAGCAGCTGTGTACTGGCTGAGCTGGCTGTGTAGTGGCTCATAATGACATTTACTACTCACTGACCAATCATATATACTAGACTTAGACATACATATACTCCCTTACATTTATCTGGTCTATAAAGACATTGATGGGAGCATCCTGGGTATTAGTTAGTTCTAATCTGTTAGTTAACCCTAAAACCACATCACCATGTAGGCCCCCCACCCCTTGGGCTATTTCCTGATGAACTCTGGGTAAAATTCATGCACAGTAGATACTAAACATACATGCTCCTTTAAGAACTAACCACTGCTTAATCACTCCCTAATCCTGTCCAGAATCACCTGCATAGAATGTTTAACATGTGTTTTACTATAGAATAATCTATATAACCTTTAACTGTACCCCTCTAAGGTTGTAAGCTCCCTAAGAACTCTTGCCTGCTGAAAAGTATAATAAATCTTTACCACCTTGACCTCAAGAATGCTTGAGTCTGCAAATTCTTTTCCAAAAGTCCCACACAGGCAACTCCAATCTTGGAGTTCCTCTATCTTTCCAGCCCTCATCAAATTGTTAGTATGAAAATAAAAGGAAAGAAGAAGGGAAAGTGATACATATTTGGAACCCACCAGTATAGGTTTTAGACCTGATCACATCAGCAGCCGAGGTTGCACAATGGCAGACAGCCTAGCCTCTCCTTGGTCTCTGGACACTAATGTCCAGATTGGTAACATTTATATGGTTTGCAGGATGCATTTTAGCTTTGGTATTCAGTGATTGTCCAATTTCATATAAAGACATACATAAATCTAAGGAACATTCTACTATTAAAAGACGCTATAATTTTCTATAGTTTGTCATACCATAACATTTATAATGAAGAGTCAGACACTACTGAAAAGTGACAAAGCTAAAAGTGTTCACAATAGGATAAAAAAGATGATGAAGGGCCTTCTGATCAAGTCATAAGAGGACTGCTTAAAGAAACTTGGGGTAAGCGGAGCCAAGATGATGGAGTAACTGTAGGTACTCACTTGAGCTTTCCCCCAAAGACCTCAAATTACCTTTAAATAATGACTCTAAATAAATTGCAGAGTAATAGAACAGACAAACAGATGGAGTGAAGCAATTCTCCAATCCAAGACAATTTAGAAGTTTGGCAGGAAAGATCTTTTGCACCAGGGTGAGAGGGGAGCATAGTCCAGCACAGACCAGGCCAGCAGAAACTGGGTCCCAGCAAACCAAGATCAGGCCTCAGGGAGAATGAATCAATAGCAGCAGTGGCAGTTTCCAGACCTCTCAATCCATAGACACTAATGGGATTGGGAAGGGGATCAGGAGACTTACAGGGGTCCTTTGGCTGGAATCAAAAGTAGAAATCTGTTGCATTGTCTATACTTGGATCTGGATGACAATCCTGAGTAACAGTCTATAGCAGCAAGCACCCTGGCACATCTAAGATGGCATTCTAACGCAGGTTCTTGGATCTGCTTTTCTAAAAGGAAAGCAACTTGAAAAAAGATCAATAATATACTTTAATTACATTCTCTAACAGAGAAAATAAAAGCAGAGAAATAAAGACCAACAGACAGGGCTTCTAACTGTCTGACCATAAGGAATACATACATCACAGATCAACAGACGGATCCAATTGTTTGACTATTGCATACATAGTTACCAGAGAGAGAAGCACCAACATCTAGGTTTTCAAATGAGGAGTGGGGTGGGGGGTCCTTAACAGCTACCTAGAGTCTCATGTAGCACATAAACCATCTTTCAGGCCCCAAAAGCAAAACCTCCTATGAGTATATATGTAAAAATGTATGTATGTATGTATATGTATATGTATATGTATATATATATGTATATGTATATATACAATTTTTAGAGCAAGAGGACATCACAACCCTAGTGACCCCAGTGCCTCATTAATTAAGAAAAGGTCTGGACATTCTTACAAAACAAACCTCCCCTAATTAAGGTTCCTTTAATGAGCTTCACCTGAGGTCTATTAATGGGGATGGTGGTAGAAAGATCTTTGGCTAGCATTACACAATCCCAGGTTGAGGAGGAGCACTAGCACAGCAAAACTTGTGGCTGCAGTGGAATGGAGACCCTCATTACAGTTTCAGAGCAGAAAAGAGTACTTGTGGTCACTCACAGACCAGAGTACAGGCCAGAAGAGTAGTAAACACATCTCTCCTTAGATCATACCATTTGGAAGAAATGAAAACTTCCAAATCCCTATAAGTATCTCTGAAAACAGCTGCACAGAACCCCTGAAGCTTGGGACAGTGTGCCCTCTGCACTGGAGGCAGAGGTCTCCTTTAACAAATAGTTAGGAATAGGCTGGGCAATGGGAAAAGCACAGAAAAAATTCTGACCATATAGAATTACTATGGTGACAAAGAAGATCTAAAGATACACTCAGAAGACAGCAAAGTGAAAACACCTACATACAAAGCCTCCAAGAAAAATATGAATTGTTCTCAACCTATGGAAGAGCTCAAAAAATATTTTAAAAATCAAGTAATACAGGTGGAGGAAAAATTGGGAAAAGAAATGAGAATGATGAAAGAAAATCATGAAAAAATTAGCCAAGAGCTTAGAAAAGGACACACACACACACATACACACTCACGCAATTGAAGAAAATAATGCCTTAAAACAGACTATGCCAAATGGTAAAAGAGGTCCAAAAAAAGAGGTATACAAACTCACAGAAGAAAAAATAAACTCTTAAAAAGTAGAATTGGCCAAAGGGAAAAGGAGGGACAAAACCCCACTGAAGAAAATTGTTCCTTAAAAATTAGAATTGAATAAATGGAAGCTAGTGACTTTAGGGAAGCTCAAGAAACAATGAAAAAAAAAAACAAAAGAATGAAAAAAATAGAAAACAATGTCAAATATTTCATTAGAAAAACAACTGACCTGGAAAATAGAACAGGAGAGATCATTTAAAAATTATTGGACTACCTGAAAGCCATGATGAAAAGAAAAGAGCCTAGATTTCATCTTTCAGGAAATTATTAAGAAAAACTACGTTGATATTTTCAAACCAGAGTGTAAAATAGAAATTGAAAGAATCCACTGACAACCTCCTGAAAGAGATCCCAAAATGAAAACCACTAGGAATATTATAGTCAAATTATGGAATTTTCAAATCAAGGAGAAAACATTGCAAGAAATCAGAAAGAAACAATTCAAATATCAGAGAGCAACAGTCAGGATAATTCAAAATTTAGTACTTTCTAGATTAAAGGACTAGAGGACTTGGAATTTGATATTTCTGAGGAAAAAGGAGCTAGTTTGTAATCCAAGAATAATCCCTCCTTGCAAAACTGAGTATAATCCTTTGTGGGCTGGGGAAATGGACATTTAATGAAAAAGAAGACTTTCAAGTATTCTTCATGAAAAGATTAGAACTGAATAGAAAATTTGACTTTCAAATATAAGAGAAGGATAAAAATATAAGCAGGAAAGGAAAATCACAAGGGGAGTAAATCAAGTTAAACTCTTTACATTCGTACGTAGGAAGATGATATTTGTAACTCAAGACTTTTCTCATTATTAGGGTAGTTAGAAGGAGTATATACAGACAGAGGGTACAGATGTGAGTTGAATATGAAAGGATAATATCTAAAAATAAAAATAACATGTGAGAGAGAAATGTATTGGGAGAAAGAGAAAGGGAGATGTATAATGGGGTAAATTATCTCACATAAAAGAGGTAAGAAAAAGCTTTGGGGATGGGAAGAAGGAAGAGATGAGGATGAGGTTGTGATGTGATGAGGAAATGAATGAAACTTAACTCTTCTCAGAACTGGTACAAAGAAGGAATAACACACACTATCTTGAGGGTTTTGTTTGGGTTTTTGTTATATGCTTTTTTTTTTTTTCACAACATGACTAATGTGTAAAAGGTTTGCATGACTATACATGTATAACCTATATCTAATTACTTGTCTTCTCCATTGGGGGGGGGTCAATAGGGATAGAGAAAGGGAGAAAATTTGGAGCTTAATGTTTTAAAAACAAATGTTACATATTGTTTTTGCATGTAATTGGGAAAAAAATAAATTCAAAAAAATAAAGGGGTTGGTTTAGATGATCTCAGAGGTCCCTTATAAATCTACCCCATAAATACAATTAAAAAAAAAAACAACCTCATATTGTTTAGCCTGGAGAAAATCAAATTTAGAGAGGACATTACAGCTGCTTTTATGTATTTCAATGACTGTCACATGGAAGAGGGCTGATATTTTTGACATGAGAGTGCAGATGAAGAAATGAGAATGGAAATTACTAAGCAGAAAATTTAGATTTGAAGACAGATACATAGATAAATATACAGATATTAGGTATGTCTGCAAAAAAGGAAGAGATATACCTCATAGATGAGCAAATTCCCTTTCACTTTGGGTCTTTTTTTTTTTTTACATGAAGTATTTCTTTTTTTTTTTTTATTTAACTTTTAACATTCATTTTCACAAAATTTTGGGTTACAAATTTTCTCCCATTTTATCCCCTCCCCCCCAAACACCAAGCATTCTAATTGCCCCTGTGACCAATCTGCTCTCTCTTCTATCATCCCTCTCTGCCCTTGTCTCCGTCTTCTCTTTTGTCCTGTAGGGCCAGATAGCTTTCTATACCCCTTTATCTGTATTTCCTATTTCCTAGTGGCAAGAACATTACTCGACAGGTGTTCCTAACACTTTGAGTTCCAACTTCTTTACCTCCCTGCCTCTCCGCCCCTTCCCTTTGGAAGGCAAGCAATTCAATATAGGCCAAATCTATGTAGTTTTGCAAATGACTTCCATAATAGTTGTGTTGTATAGGAATAACTATATTTCCCTCCATCCTATCCTGTCCCCCATTACTTCTATTCTCTTTTGATCCTATCCCTCCCCATGAGTGTCGACCTCGAGTTGCATTCTCCTCCCCATGCCCTCCCTTCTGTCATCCCCCTCACCCTGCTTGTCCCCTTGTCCCCCACTTTCCTGTATTGTGAGATAGGTTTTCCTACCAAAATGAGTGTGCATTTTATTCTTTCCTTTAGTGGAATGTGATGAGAGTAGACTTCATGTTTTTCTCTCACCTCCCCTCTTTATCCATCCACTAATGAGTCTTTTGCTTGCCTCTTTTATGAGACATAATTTGCCCCATTCAATTTCTCCCTTTCTCCTCCCAATATATTTCTCTCTCACTGCTTGATTTCATTTTTTTAAGATATGATCCCATCCTCTTCAATTCACTCTGTGCACTCTGCCTCTATGGATGTGTGCGTGTGTGAATGTGTGTGTGTGTACTCCCACCCCGTACCCAGATACTGAAATGTTTCAAGAGTTAGAAATATTGTCTTTCCATGTAGGAATGTAAACAGTTCAACTTTAGTAAGTCCCTTATGACTTCTCGTTGCTGTTCACCCTTTCATGGTTCTCTTCATTCTTGTGTTTGACAGTCAAATTTCTTTTCAGCTCTGGTCTTTTCATCAAGAATGGTTGAAAGTCCTCTATTTCATTGAAAGACCAATTTTTCCCGTGAAGTATTATACTCAGTTTTTCTGGGTAGGTGATTCTTGGTTTTAGTCCTAGTTCCTTTGACTTCTGAAATATCCTATTCCATGCCCTTCGATCCCTTAATGTAGAGGCTGCTAGATCTTGTGTTATCCTGATTGTATTTCCACAATACTTGAATTGTTTCTTTCTAGCTTCTTGCAATATTTTCTCCTTGACCTGGGAACTCTGGAATTTGGCCACAGTGTTCCTAGGAGTTTCTCTTTTTGGATCTCTTTCAGGCGGTGTTCTGTGGATTCCTTGAATATTTATTTTGCCCTCTGGTTCTAGAATCTCAGGGCAGTTTTCCTTGATAATTTCATGGAAGATGATGTCTAGGCTCTTCTTTTGATCATGGCTTTCAGGTAATCCCAAAATTTTTAAATTGTCTCTCCTGAATCTATTTTCCAGGTCAGTTGTTTTTCCAATGAGATATTTCACATTATCTTCCATTTTTCCATTCTTCTCTCTTTGTTCTGTGATATCATGCTTTCTCGCAAAGTCCCTAGCCTCCATCTGTGCCATTCTAGTTTTGAAAGAACTATTTTCTTCAGTGAGCTTTTGAATCTCCTTTTCCATTTGGCTAATTCTGCTTTTGAAAGCATTCTTCTCCTCATTGGCTTTTTGAGCCTCTTTTGCCAATTGAGTTAGGCTAGTTTTGAAGGTGTTAATTTCTTCAACATTTTTTTGGGTCTCCTTTAGCAGGGAGCTGATCTGCTTTTCATGCTTTTCTTTCATCTCTCTCATTTCTCTTCCCAGTTTTTCCTCCACCTCTCTAACTTGATTTTCAAAATTCTTTTTGAGCTCTTCCATGGCCTGAGCCCATTGGGTGGGCTGGGACACAGAAGCCTTGATTTCTGTGTCTTTGCCTGATGGTAAGCATTGTTCTTCCTCATCAGAAAGGAAGGGAGGAAATGCCTGTTCTCCAAGAAAGTAGACTTCAATAGTCTTATTTCTTTTCCCTTTTCTGGGCATTTTCCCAGCCAGTGACTTGACCTCTGAATATTCTCCTCACACCCACCTTGCCTCCAGATCCTCCCAGCCAGAGTTTGGGGACTGAGATTCAAATGCTGCTTCCAGCCTTAGGGCTTTTGGTGGGGGCAGGGCTGCTATTCAGTATGAGCTTATGTTCAGGTGGTCAGGTTTGGGGCAAGGCCGCCTCTCAGGCTCAGTTCCCTCAGGGGGTTTATGCACAGACCTTCCACAATGGATTCAGGCTCCTGCCCGCTTGGGGAGCCCAGGTCTGCAGCCGCCTGTCAGCTTCTACCTCCCGGAGGGGGCCTGAATCATGGGGGCACCCCACTCCCCTCTCGACCCGCCAAAGAGACTCTCTCACCAACCCCCGTCACCTGTTGGTGGAGGGACTTGTGTGGCCCCTGGAGTTCCTGTCCCTGAAGCCTGCTCGGGTCTGTTTCTCTTGGTGCCGTGGCCGCAGCAGGTCTGGGCTGGGCTGGGCTCCGCGTCTGCAGTGCAACGGACCTTTTGCGAGAGGTTTGCAGGTCCCTCTGTGGGTGGAGGGACCCGCATAGCCACTGGAGATCCCGTCCCCGAAGCCCGCTCTGATCTTTTCCTCTTAGTGCTTTGGCCAAGGCAGGGCTGCCCTCAGCTCCCAGTCCCGGCGCCCAGTCCGCAGCTCGAAGGACCCCCCGAGAGGTTTGCAGGTCCCTCCGGAACAGAAATCTCCCTCGCTCCAATATTCCGTGGCCTCTGGGTGCAGAATTCGCCATGAGTTACTCCCCTGTAGCCGATCTGTGGGTTGTGGGTTCGGAGCTATGTGTATGTGCGTCTTTCTACTCCGCCATCTTGGCTCCACCCCCCTCACTTTGGGTCTTTAAGCAAATGTGGAAGTGATTAAATAACAGCTGTACTATAAAAAGGAATTATAATCTAGGTAAAATTTGTACTAATTAGGCCATGAAATCCCTTCCAGTTCTGAGATTCTATGAAATTCCTTTTTTAGGGAAACAATAATCCATTGATTTCAAGATATCATATACAAAAAATAATTAGTTCTGCTGTTTCAGAACATGTACCTTCCCAAAATTCATCATACAGCACCAAATCATTCAATGAAAACCATAAGTTTTTTTGGGGGAAATAAGGTTGGTACACAAATTCAAAAACTTCATCAATGACACATAAAAAGGAAAGAACCTAATAAAAAAATTAGCACAGCTTTGTATATTTTAAATGAGTAAATAATACATTCATTCATTTTTCCAGTTATTTTTCAGTCATGTCAAACTCTTTGTGACCCTTTTAAGGTTTTCTTAGCAAATATACTAGAGAGGTTTGTCATTTCCTTCCCCAATTCATTTTTATAGATGAGGAAACTGAAGCAAAAGGATTAAGTGACTTGCCCAGAGTCACACAATAAGTGTCTGATGTCAGATTTGAATTCAGGAATATGAGTGTTCCCGAATCTAGACCAGTACTCCAATCACTGTACTACCTAGCTGTTCCTAAGAAATGATAAGTACCACAATAGTGATGATATCTATGGTCTCAAAAGTTGCTGCTAGTCCTGCACCCTCTCACAGGACACATGTTGGCAAAGTAGAATCACTGGGCAAGAGGTGAGAGCCTATTTTTCTGCATTCTCTCACTATTCAGAAGGGAATCAGATATAAGCAAAGACAGAATTTTCATGATACTCAAATTATTCCTTAATATAGAAAATGCATTTGAACAAATTTACATTTAAAAACAAGCATTAAAGTAGAATTGACTTAATTATACCTTTCTGTGTCTATATGTGCATATACGTATAAGGAACATTTTCTTTTTAGGCTAACATAGATCATGTACAATTATTTGATCCCAATTTGTGGGGTTGTATAACAAGTTAGACAATCATAAAAAAACACTATCTTCTTTTTTATCATAGTGCTATTATATAAAATGAGTTAATCAAGCATAATTCTTAATTTTTAGGATTTATAATCAAAGCTTTAAAAGTTTTTATTGGTGAATTTTGTGTACACATCTCAATTACTTTCAGATATAGTACCAATGCCACAATCTTACCTCCCCACAAAAATTTCTTCCACGCCACAAAGAAAACCAGTTAACACCAGACCATTGAATGATACAGTGACCATTACTTAGAGCAGTGGTGTCAAATAGAAACAGACATCAAAACATAAACGAGGATCCCTGCTGCTAAATGCTGACTTAGTTTTAAAATGTAATGTTTTCTAAGTTTTATTGTATTCGGCCTCCCTCAAGCCCTTTGGGATGTTGCTACTTTATGTCTGATACTCTGATAATATGCAATAATCCATACCCATATTCTCAAACATTTTTAAGGAAAGGGAATAGGTGAACAATTTTTTATCCCTTTTCTCAAGCTAAGATTGTTCATAGCAATTACCAAGACTTCTTCTCTGTTTTAGTTTTTTTCATTTAATTCTATTATCATTTTATGTATATTGCTTTCCTGGCATTACTTTCCTCTAAAGTATATAATTCGGGTATCTATATTCTTCAGATTTTGACTGTTATTGTTGTTTTCAATCTTAATTAATGCCTCATTGAAAGGTGAAAAATCTATTTTTTAAAGTCCACATTGAACCAGTTGATACCTATGAAAGACTAGCAGACAAAAGACATCCTCATAGAAGTTGCAAAGGGTCTATATTCAAGATTTATTTGAAGATATTCATTAGATTCATATAAGAGGAGTGTAATCAGACAATGATCTACATTATTAAAGGAAATATAAAATGTCAAAATATCAGATCCACAGAATTACTGAAGCCAATAAATAATTTACTTTATTATCCCAAATAATATGTAATATATTTGATAAACAGGCTAATGATTTTGCAGAGACAGACTTAAGTCTGATTATGTTAAATTTGAAGACAACTTAAACCACTGCCCTTTATGGTTGAGCAGAAGAGTATTTCCCTTTCAGATTTAATCAATAAATGAATAAATTGTCATTACTATGTATGTGAATATATATGTATATATATACATACATACATAAGACTGTAATTGATGTTATTTGATATCTATTAACCCATACGCTCATCTGAAAGTCTTGGGAGGAAAGGCTGCCTACTCATCATAAACTAAGGAGCTGAGAAAAGAAATTACAGATGTTTTAAGCCAAGACTTCTCTCTCTCAAATGAAAACATTTCAGGGATTGTTATTCCCTCTGTCTCTCCATGTTCTGTACATTTTCTAAACATTTCTCTTCCTGAGGATCCTTTCTTACATGTTCATCTCCCTTAGCCAACCTAGAGGAAGCAGAGTCCAAGTTGTTACTTGTACCACAAAGGCCTTGGCTGTCAACCTTCACAACCTCAGTGCCTCTGTTTCTTTTGTTCAGCTGCCAGGATTTAGAGTCAAAGGCTTTCAGGGCCTTGTATTGTATTAATAAAATTGCAGCTTTATTGGAAGCTAGTTCAATAAAGGAAGCTTGTCTGACCTCATTTAACAATGTTCCTGGCAGTGAAATATGAAGAATTGACAGCTCTGAAAAGTGAAGTCTTATATTTTTGTGCAGTGTAGATACATCACCAGGGAGAGGTGGGGGTAGGGAAAATTGGATATAGAGTAAATTGGATTCCTTTGACCCCTTTCATTATTTTGAGAGGAATCTAAACAAGTGGAGAGGAGGACTTATATTCTCCAAAGAAAGTTGGATTTTACTTGATTTACAAAGATCAAAATCCTCAGAAAAAAAAGAGAGAAAAAATGACTAATTGTTCAAGAGTACTCTCACAAATCAGCTTTCAAAATTCCTTAATGTAATAGGCAGTGAATAATCTAAAACAGAAAGGAACGAAATTTCTGCTTGGAAACACTAGCATTTGATTTCCACTGAAAAGATAAAAGTAAATGAACATCTCAGACTTCTTTGAGGGACTGACAAAATCATCTCTATTTTTGTTAAAGACAACATTGCTGCCAAAGTATTCAAATGTTTCTGAAGATTTTTATGGGCATTAGATATTAAACTTGTGGATGGGGGAAATTATAACAACAAGCAAGGAACAAGATCGTAGTTCCTAGTGACCAACCAAGTAATATCATTACATGGACAAAATAATCTTTAAATATTAAGTGTGAAACATAATTATCACTATCATCATCACCATTATTTTTATTTTGCCATTAATCATCATCATCATCATCATCATCATCATCATCATCATCAAAAATCATCTTTATTTAGCACTTTATTAGGTGCCAGGTTCTAGGTTAAATGGTTTACAATTATTACCTAATTTGATCCTCACAACAAGTCTGGGAGGTTATTATCCTCATTTTGTTATCCCCATATTATTATCCCTATTTTACAGATAAGAAAACTGAGGAAAACAGAGACAAAGTGAATTGTTTAGAGTCACATAGTTAGCAACTATCTGAGGCCATATTTGAACGCAGGATTTCCTGATGTCCAGTCTAACATTCTATCCATCATGCCATCATGTTGTCTCTGTTAATTGCATTAATGGAGAACAAATCTACAAAGACAAAACAAAATAGCCAATGGTTCATTACAAAAATTGATATCTGGGCACATTTTGGACTTAAATCAATTCTTCCATTCCCTAGATATGAGTAAGTGACTCAGAATTAATCCCCCAAATAATTTTGCAGTTATTTACTTCCAAACCAGTTCCTGGGTTAGCTTTGACTTTGGAACTTTTACATTTATTTATATTTTTTCCAGCATAAAGAGTCCTAAAAAGGATCTTTAGCTCACATTATTAGTGTTCATTGAAGGTTGAAACCTCAAGGCTAAAGAAAATTCTTAAAAACATATGGCCCATTGTAGAAAGTAAATTACAAATGGGAATACTAATGAGGGAAGTGACAGAACTACATTGACCAACACCAGCCTTAGAAGCAGTGAAATAAGAAAAACTCTTTTCAAATGGCTGAGTTGTGAAAACAAACAAACAAACAAAAAACAAACCTTTTTTAAGTTAAGAGTAGTAAGGGGATCTATTCTCTTCATTGGATGCTGGTGATCAGCCTATATCTAGTCAATTAGATTAGAATACTTTTTGTCAATCTTTCTGAGATAAATAGGGGTTATATGAAACAAAATATCCTAAATGCTCATTTTTATGAGTGTATCAATGAATAGCCTTGACTAGTTAGCATTAGGAAACCAGTCAAATAGGGTTAAGTGACTTGTCCAGAGTCACGGAGGTAGTTAGTGTCTGAAGCTGGATTTGAAAATTCTTCTTGAGGGAGCCAAGATGGCAGAGTAGCAGCACACACTTTCCCCTAGCCCAGCCAAATACCTGTAAAAAATGGCTCTAAAGAAAGTGTGGAGCTACAGAATTTACAAAATGATGGAGTGAAGAAAATCTCCACTCCAAGATAGCCTGAAAGATTGTCAGGAAGTGTATATCATGCCATGCTGGGCCGCATAGGCAGAGACAAGACCTGAGCAGGCCTCAGGGAGACTGAATCTTTCAGAACTGTGGTAGTTTCCAGAATTCAGGACCCAAAAATGCCTAGGACAAATTGGAAAGTTAGTGGAACAAGTCTGTGGGACCAGTGTAGGAGAGTGGACCAGTCTGGCCCCAGTCCCAGGATGGCAGAGGGGGAAGGAGACAGAGGAACCCACAGAGGACACAGTAACACCAAGGGCAGTTATAGCCACTGTTTCTGGAGCTCAAGGCACACAGAGTGTGGGGGAATCAAGAGGTTGACAGTACAGCCCCAACCCCCACTGGAAGCAGGGATCTACGTTGATAAAGAGCTTAAAAGTCTAGCAAATGGCTGCGGAAATGAGCAAAAACTGAAAAAAGAATCAAACTATAGAATCTCACTTTGGTGACAAGGAAGACCAAATATGCAAACAGAAGACAACAAAGTCAAAACTCCTGCATCCAAAGCCTCCAAGAAAAATATGATTTGGTCTCAGGTCATGGAAGAGCTCAAAAAGGATTTTCAAAATCAAGTAAGAGAAGTAGAGCAAAAATTGGGAAGAGAAATGAGAGAGATACAAGAAAATCATGAAAAACAATCAACTATTTGTGAAAGTTGACCCTAAAAAATGCTGAAGAAAATAACACTATAAAAAATAGACTAACCCAAATAATAAAAGAGATCCAAAAAGCCAGTGAAGAGAAGAATGTTCTAAACAGCAGAACTGGCCAGATGGAAAAGGAGATCCAAAAACTTACTGAAGAAAATAATTCCTTAAAGATCAGAATGGAGCAGATGGAAGCTGATGACTTTATGAAAAATCAAAAAATTATAAAAGAAAACCAACAGAATGAAAAAAATAGGAGACAATGTAAAATATCTCCTTGGAAAAACAACTTACCTGGAAAATAGATTCAGGAGAAACAATTCAAAAATTATAAAACTACCTGAACGCCAAGATCAAAAAGAGAACCTACACATCATCTTTCAAGAAATTATTAAGGAAAACTGCGCCAATATGCTAAAACCAGAGGGTAATATAAATGTTGAAAGAATCCACTAACCACATCCTGAAAGAGATTCCAAAAGGAAAACTCTTAGGAATATTATAGCCAAATTCCAGAGTTCCAGGTCAAGGAGAAAATATTGCAAGCAGCTAGAAAGAAAAATTTGGGGTTCTTGGAACTACAATGAGGATAACATCAGATCTAGCAGCTTCTGCATTAAGGGATCACAGGGCTTAGAATATGATATTCCAGATGTCAAATGAACTGGGATTAAAACCAAGAATCACCTACTCAGCAAAACTGAGTACAGTACTTCAGGGGACAAAATGATCATTCAAGGAAAGTGAGGACTTTCAAGCATTCTTGATGAAAAGACCAGAGCTAAATATAAAATTTATTTTTTCAACCACAAGAATAAAGAGAAGCATGAAAAGCTAAACAGGAAAGAGAAACCATAAGGGACTTACTAAAATTGAACCACTTACGTTACTACATGGAAAGATAATATTTATAACTCTTGAAACTTTTCTCAGTACTAGGGAAAAGTTTTATAAACGAATGTTAAAAATTGTTTTTACATGAAACTGGGAAATCAGATATACAGACATGGGGTAAAGGAATCTATCCTGTCCTCCAGGAAAATAGAATGGATAGGGATAAGAGAAGGGAGAGGTGTCATAGAAGGAAGGGCATATTGGAGGAAGGTGTAATCAGAATGCACACTGTCTTGTGTAGGTGGAGGGGAGAGATGGGAAGAAAATTTGGAGCTCAAAATCATATGAAAATGAATGTTGAAAATGAAAAATACATAAATTAGAATTTAAAAAATTCTTCTTTAGTTTTTCAAATCCTACTTCTGTTGTAAATCTTACAGAAAATTCTTCAAAAACCTTACTATGTTCAGGGCATCTAGAGCAGAGTATTGAAAATGTAAATTACTCAAAAAATGTTTGTAGCTTGATTGGATTCAATCATCAGAAGCCATGAAATGAATGTGAAATACATACACACATACATATGCACATACACCCACTCACCCACACACACACAAGGGCCAATAGTCAAAACATGTTTTAGTTTGACTATTCCTTCCATTTTTGTCATATACCATAGTTTAGCATTTTTCACTATTTTTAATATCCACATTTAGATAATATCATGACACTTGATCCTGAAGGCCAAAATACCTGAGGACATGTTTGGAATTGTTGAAGAGTATGTTTGTGGTATCTAAGGGAAGAGAAACATGTATCCTGTAGTCAAGAAACAAGGAAAAGTATGAATTTATGAGCCATGATAAGTATTAAACTAACTCCCTAAAAAGGATTGAGTATATTTTCTTTAAACTAAGGGGGCAGCCTAGGAATAACAGAAGAAATTAAAAGAGTCCAATGCATACCTGATGTGAAAAAAAAAAGCTATTGACACAAAACTATCTGAATGTGAATGATATGAATGATAGCTAGATTAAGAGTCTAGGAAGCTGGTTTTAATTACTTCTAGAAAGCTCTGTGCGTTCTAAGCAAAATCATATAATCTTTTAATGATTCAATTTTCTTATCTGTAAAATGGATCCTTACCTTGTAAGTAATAGTGAGGGTCAAATAAAATAGCCTATGGTGAAATTTTTCTGAACATTCTAAATATTATAGATATATTAAAGCTTTTCAGACAAAAGTGCTTGCACTTGGTGCACCCCTACATGGATTGTATCCCACATTAGTATGTGTACTCATTGAGGTCAGGGACGATCTTTGCTTGTGTATTTGTATTACCTCTTTTTAGTACAGTCATTGACATGTAGTAGGTACTTAAGTTTTTTTTTTTCATTTTTAAGTAATGGTATTTATAATTAGTTATTATTTACATTCCAATTAATATTTTATTTGCATGACTGAATAATTGAAAAAAGCATGCAGTTGGATTGAGAGGAGTTTCAGTGGCAGCCATGATAACACTTGAGTCGATATCAGAAGACAAGAAGTTTAAGATAAGGACGATATTACCTGATGGTAGTTCACCTAATGTTCTGGGGATTGTATTGGGACTTGAACAGTCCATTTTTTATGTATATGACCTTATATTTCTGTCTCCTTATAGTCACTGATCATTTCATTTAAGTAAAGAGAGATGTATTTCATCCTCCCCTGCACCTTCCCCCAAAAAACAGACATAATCACAGGAATCCCAAAACCTAGAGAAGAGTTAACAAGTTATCATTAGAGAAGGAAAGATTAGCTAGACTTTCCACCCCTCTTTCTTGCTTTTCTGGTCACCTTACTGTGCCACACTGAGTCCTTCCATCCTGCATCCCTACCTCTCTGCCTCCTTACTACTCCATCTACTTCCCTCCTTTGCCTATGTCCTAATCAGTGGAGACTTATAAGACTGTACATAATGAGAATTAGAACAATTTAGAATTAGAAACTTAAAAATGAATATTAGAAAGGGATAAAAAGAAAAGATGTTAACATGAAGGTGATATGAGAAAATAACAAATTTTAGACTATAAAATTTGGCTTCAAATTTCCTGGAAGCAAAGGTAAAAAAATGGACAAAGTGCATACATACATACATACACGCATATATATGTATATATGCGTGTATGTATAATTTTGTTTCTATTGTCTGATTAAAAAAAAAAACATCAGTTTCATTTTCAGAGAGTTTATTTTTAAAGTAAAATAATGAAAAGAAATATCATTTGTGTTCTTGTAGAAAGGGCCTAGAATACCAAGACAGATAATGTTGTCACAGGTGCTTTTGCACAAGTCTCAAAAACATGATGAAATATTGCTGCTTGTTCTGACCCTCTGTCAGGCCTGAATGAACCAGATAACTTTGGTCAGGAAAGCTAGGGAATATTTCATGACGTATACTAATAAAATGCACTCAACATAAATAACTAAAATATTAGATACACAGCACAGTTTAACTGTGATGATTAATGGTCTAAAACGTTTAATAACTACAATATAGAAATTCGCAAAAACAATTTTGAAATCTTACTGCAAAATTACAACTTGAGAAATATAGTTAGATTCAAGTATTAAATCCTAAAAATCTAATTGGATATGTGCCAGTTTTCTTGTAGAGAATTTGAAAGCAAGTGTTCCCTAACATATTAAAAAAAATTCTTCGGTTATAAGTTCTGTCATCATGAACTACTGATGAGATGGTCAACAACACATATGATTTTTAAAAAAATGAAAAGCAGAAGTTTCCCAAGGGGTCATTATGTTTAATCATCAAGGGGTATTACCTGACATGATTGTGAAAGGAAGCTATAAATCTGAAACACAAAATGAAAGCTGGAATAATTCATACTTGGAGTTCATTCCCTCATGTCTCAGACTACTCCCCTGGCTTCAAATACTAATATTTGAAAACATCTTTAATCTAGGACTCAATTTAATGAAAATCCAAGAGCAAGTCAAAATAGGATACGAACGTAGAGTGTTACATTACCATTACAGATTTACTGAATTCTGATCATGTTCCTGGATGTGCAAAACATATCCATAGAAAAGAGCATTTGGAAGAAAGATCCAATCTGCATTTTGGAAATTGAGATGAATTATGTACTTTAAGGAACTAAACTCTGTTTTTCTTTTTGTTTTCTAAGTTCCCCAAGTTCACCCATTTTGACAAAATACTTTGAAGCTTCATTTATATTGGCAAACTACAGAAAATCTAATTCTAAGGTTTTTTAAAAAAGAATGAATCCCCTCCAAAGGAAAAAAAAATCATGTACAATGTATGTGTGTATGTGTGTAGAATGTGAAAAGAAAAATATCTTTACTTTTTTACTTTGTTGTATAGCTTGTATTCCCTACATTCCTGTGTAACTCGTCATTCTGACATATTTCAATTGGATCACTATGATTCCATGTTCTAGTTTTGATGTTACAGCAAGTTTTACCTTAATGATACCTGTGTTTTAAGGCAGAAATATAAATCAAATGGACTGTCACATTACTATTCAATTTTAACAATCTTCAAATAGAAGATGGGGTTATGCTGCAAGTGGGGAGGACAGTGGATTTATGAATTAGTGATGACCACTTTTGAGTTTGAAGATGATGAAAATTAATGGGTTAATTTTTTTTGAGGAGATGTTCATAACCATAATTTCCTTAATGTAAGTAGATTCCAATGTGTAAACGTTCTCTACCAATGACAATTTCCCCAAATGTATCATTTTAGATTGCTTTGAATATTGTTTCTTTTACTCTCTCATCATCACTCCATTCGTGTATGTATGAGGTAAGAAAAATGTTAATTTTTATTGACTTCAAAGATGATCTTATATCTGCCATTCGTTTTCAAATATATATGTATATATATGATTACAGTTACACACATATATATATATATACATACATACATACACACATACATACACTCTGCTACTAAAATTGGAAAAAAATAGATAGCTTTTAAAATTTAAGTAATTTTAATTAAGGTGATTTGGAAGTGATGACTTTGATTTTGGTCATTAAACATGACCCGAAATGATAAGCAGAAGATACTGTGAAACTAAGAACTATTATTATTTTGATAAGTAATGTATTTGAGATCAAGGCACTGGCCAATATCCTCACTGCATGAGGTGACATAACCTGGGAGTTAGGTAAAGGGTTGTATAGCATTTTACATGTCAAAATAAGTTGTCTTGTTTATGTTTGTGTAGCTTAATCATTAATTAGTGTTCAAGGTTTAATGTTCATTATAAGTTTTTCCACATTCTGATAATTGTCAGCCATATGATTTATTAAATCAGAAAAGGATGATGTATAGAAAAGGGGAAAAGGTAATGATCATATAAAAGCATTTAATTCATTATTCATAAAATCATAGGATTAATACTTTTCAATTTTAACAGGGACTTCTAATTAAAGTCTAATCGGTAGGGCAAAAAGCACTAAACCTGAGGATATGCTATCTGAAGAAAATGGAAAACAATTTAAAATATAATTACATACTTGACCTTTATGTTTAGATATGTCAAGCTAAAATATAAATTCTTTACTGTATGCAGAAAGGACCATGAAATGCTTTGAAATTTATTAGTTTCTTTCTAAGAAGATTGGCCTTGATGGAATGAATCTAATTTTTTAATATCAATTTTAAAGCAAATTCTGTCATTCAGCGTGTGTTAGGAAGTGGTAACATTATTTGGAAGTTACAACTTAAAATTATTAAAAATATCAACGTTGGATTTGATGAGCTATGGATAGTTACCTGGGAGTCCAATTTGACTGCTTAAAGTTGTTAATGCCATTCCAGTTTCCCTAATCTCCACAAATGGCTTAAACAGAATGTGGGAGAAAAAAATGAGTGAGGAAAAATAGTTACAAAGACATACTAGAATCCTGATGAAGTTAATAATATCATCATTCCTGGCTGAACCCAACTATGTCACCTTCCCTTGTCCTACTTTAGCATTAAATCTGGATTATACATGTTGGTGCACAGTTGTCATTTTGGGGAATATATACTTTTAGATGCTTTGTGTTAATAAAACAGTGGGAAAAGTAAGCTCAGGATGTGATTAGTCAATGGAAACTTCTTGGGTTCAGGAAATATTTGCCATTGAACTCTAGTCTTTACAGTGCCTAGAACAGTTTGTTGTACTTACCAGCTAGGGACAATGCAAAGACGTAATTAGGCAAGAGAAAAACTAGGAGAGAACAATATCAGTAAAGCCAAGCGGGAAGACAGCATACTGGAAGAGGCTTTGTCAATAGTGAGAAAAGTTTCATATGTTATCATTACAAGGACTCCAGGAATTTCCTAATTGTTTCTAATTGATGTTCCAAATTCCTCTCTGTTTAAGTCTAAATATTCTGCAAGACCTCCCTCACTCAAAACAAA
Organism: Notamacropus eugenii; assembly: GCF_028372415.1. NCBI lineage: Eukaryota > Metazoa > Chordata > Mammalia > Diprotodontia > Macropodidae > Notamacropus > Notamacropus eugenii. The sequence continues at coordinate 86,119,574 of NC_092877.1, read as the reverse complement.
GTCAAGTGCAAGTCATGTCATTATTTTTCTGATGGCATGGTCTTCTTCTGTAACGAAGGACGAACACACATGTATTCTGCTAAATACAAGGGGAGTTGTTCGTATCCTTATGCATTTGTATAAAAGATTTATCCAGACCCTGTTGTCCTCTCTGCAATTGGCAATGACCTTCATATAGCTTTAAAAAAAAACTGTAGATATTTAATTAGCTGCTTGTGTCTTAGCTTCCAATAAGTCAGTAAAATCACTCAGGACAAATACCTTGTTTTATCTTAACTTGTTGATTTGGTGGTATTTTGAAATTTATCTTTTTACACCTTGCTGTGAATTTACTTAGCACATGAACTACCAGGGAAATTTTTGATGGATAGACTAAAAGGATTAATAGGATTCTTAGGAGGGGTAAACCGTATATCACAAAGGGGATATACATATTTTTCACTCTGTGTGAATGTATGCATGTATACATGTATATATGCATATATGTATGGAATAGTTTCCATTCTCACAAAAAATAGGGGAACACAAATGGCAGAAGATTCTAAAAGGTAGCTTGTCTCATAGACTGAGGCTCCAGGGCAGAAAATAATGGTGTCATTTCTAGAACTTGGAATGACACACCTGGCTAAGAGGCAGTGCATCTTTCCTTGTCTTCTGACAGTCACAAACCAGTATAAAAATTGTTCATCTGGTTGCTGAGGATAAACTCAGCCTGGGAAGAGAGTCATTTTTCACAAAAATGTTAACTCCCCCACTTGTACAAGAGGGACATAACTCATGCCTAACTAAAGTTGAAAAAGTAAGAATTGGATACTGTAAAGGAAGCCCTGGTTTTCCCCACTTTGCATACTAGTCAATCTGTTAAATAACCATTTCAGTTTAATTGACGATGTCAGGAAAGTTTGTGGTATGTATGCATATATATCAAGAGAATGAGATGTTCACATTACTGTCCAAGAAGATTCCAAGGAAACTTGTTTCACAGTCATAGATATAAGGGATATTACTTTTCATCAATAAAGTATCTTTTCTATTAATACATAAAGAAACATATTTACAAAGTTATCAGCAAATGAGGTGACTGGTTCAAACTTGCTACAATTAAAAAAACATTTATTATTTATCTAAGCAGAAGCATTTTATTTTAACTACATGGAAATATCAAACCCCAATATATTAGCATATTTCTGTATCTAAATATGTAGAAGAATTATATAACCTTGTTTACTGATGATTTGATGGTTTATATCCAATATTGTCAAAGATCCTCTTGGCTTAGATCTGAAGTCAGAGCAAGGATCAATGTGGGCATTAAAATCGATAATATAAGAACAAGGGTTGTGGAGAAGAAGATGGAGAGACAGGTACTGAGTTTCTTGGGAAATATAAAGGCTTTCAGAATGACTCAAACAATTTTGATTTATTGCACTTCAGAGGAGAGATTGTCAGGTGACGACGGAAGAGAGACATTCTAAAAGGGCAAAGGGGGATGAAGAAACTTTCCATCACTTCCTCTGGGGCCAGGATTTGAGAAAAGTACAGCTAGGTATCAGTGAATACAAGTAAATGAAAGGCATGAGAGAAAGAACTTTGTATGCTATGGAATGAATGGAAATTCAACTGGGTACAGTGAGAGGGATGGATATAGTTGGAGGGGAACACAGAGAGAATGCGATTGAGAAGGATCACACTGAGATTCTGAAAGTTGGGATTAGGATGTGGTTTGTTGCTATATGGCTACTGATTAAAAGACGGAGAAGGAGAGAAACAAAAGATGGTAGATTGTTAGTCATAGGGCTAGAAATAAATGGCCAATGAAACAGTTGCAACTGGAATTGTGTTCTTAGTCTGATGATCACTATATAGACTTTTACCTTATCCCATGTGCCTAGTAGTTGTCATCTGTCATCTATTCTGTAACCCTTAATCCAGGGCTTTGTGAACAGTTGGAAGTGTTTGTGGAAATTAGTTAAGTTCTGGAACCCAGGAGTCAATGACTCTAGGAGGGAAACCTCTTAGGAGGAAAAATAACAGAATCTCTCTCTTTTATCCTCAACCTCAACTATGATTTGAAGTTAAGTGTGTGTGTGTGTGGGGGGGGGGGGTTGGGGGTGTTCATTTTTGGTTGTTTGGATGTCTTAAATTCAACATTTCAAAGATCAAACTCATTATCTTTTCCCAAAATCATGCCATCCTCCTCATTTCCTTATTGCTATCATCCTGCTAGTCACCCAGGTTTGCAAGCTAAGTGTCTTCTTCAATTTCTTACTCATATTCAATCTGTTTCCAAGGCTCATCATTTCTACCTTTGTTGTTGATGATGATGACGTTCAATTACTTTTCAGTCAAGACATATTCATTGTTACCCTACTTGGAATTTCATTGGCAAGAACAGTGGAATGCTTGGTCATTTCCCTCCTCAGCACATTTTACAGATGAGGAAACTCAGGCAAGCAAGGTGAAGTGACTTTTCCAGAGTCACACAGCAAATGTCTGAGGCCAGATTTAAAATAAGGAAGATGAGTCTTGCTATTTCAGACTTGGTGCTGTATTCACCATGTCACCTGGTTGTCTCTACTTTTTTCATGTCTACCTTTCTAATGTCTCTTATATATGACATATTCTTAAGGCACTGCCACCACTGTTCAGATCCTCATCATTTTACCTGTGGACTCTCACAAAAATCCAAGCAATCACCTACTGCTTGGTCTCCCAGTCTCATCTCTTGCATCTCTTCTCCACTTTCCCTTCTACTGTCAAATTATTTTCCCTAAGCCCAAGACTTATCATATCACTCTCCTGTTGAATAAAATCCAGAAAGATCTTATTGCTTACATTATAAAGCATATACTCTTCTATTTGACTTTTTGAGCCCTTTATAACTTGGCTCCTTCTTCATTTTCCAAAATTATTTCACCTTATTCCTTCTGTCTCCCAGTATTCTGCAATCCAGTGACACTGGCCTCATTACTCTTCCTTTTACATGACAATTAGACTCCTGACTTCATGCACTTTCAGTGACTATGCCCCATACTTGAAACTATCTCCCTGCTCTCTGTCTCCTAGTTTTTTTTCAAGTCTCACCTTTCCTAGTATTCTTTAATCTTAGTGCCTTCTCTCTGAGATTATCACCGTTCTATATATCTGTCAATTTATCTATCTGTCTACATCCACATAAACACACATGTATAATTTGCACATAGTTTTTAT